>NC_140799.1:12919952-13140665 GCF_037176805.1 Vigna unguiculata
GATGAATCGAAAAAGCACTCTTTATTGGTTCTACCTCCTCTTTTTTATGAAGAGAATGAATCTTTTTATCGAAGGATCATAAAAAAATGGGTCCAGACCTCTTGCGGAAATAATGTGGAAGATCCAAAACCTAAAATAGTTGTATTTGCTAGCAACAACATAATGGAGGCAGTCAATCAATATAGATTGATCCGAAATCTGATTCAAATCCAATATAGCACCCATGGTTACATAAGAAATGTATTGAATCGAATCAATTGCAACTTCGAATATGGAATTCAAAGGTATCAAATAGGAAATGATACTCTGAATCATCGAACTAGAATGAAATACACGATCAACCAACATTTATCAAATTTGAAAAAGAGTCAGAAGAAGTGGTTCGATCCTCTTATTTTGATTTCTCGAACGGAGAGATCTATGAATTGGGATCCTAATGTATATAGATACAAATGGTCCAATGGGAGCAAGAATTTCCAGGAACATTTGGACTATTTCATTTCTAAGCAGAATAGCCGTTTTCAAGTAGTGTTCGATCGATTACATATTAATCAATATTCGATTGATTGGTCTGAGGTTATCGACAAAAAAGATTTGTCAAAATATTGGTTACACAAACATTTGAAACAACGCTTACCAAGTGATCATTAAAATTAGGAAAAAACTTAATTGCGAACAATATGTTCTTTTTCAAATTGCGCCGTTGCCGGGGATCGAACCCGGGTCACCCGCGTGACAGGCGGGAATACTTACCACTATACTACAACGACTTAATTTTATTCAAAATATTGGTCACACAATATATGTAGGAACACTTATCGAGTGATCATTAAAATTGGGAAAAAAGTGACTGGTGGCCAAAATTTTATTCTCAAACGACGTCGTTGTTGGGTATTGAACCTGGATCACTAGGTTGAGAAGCGATAATACTTATCACTCTACTATAACAACAATACTTCTTCAAAATATTGGTATATTTTTAATTTAGTTTATCATTTTGAGGTGATAATTAAAATTAGAAAAAATCTAAATTGTGACTAAAATGTTATTTTCTAATGGCACTGTTGCAGGGGATCAAACCCAGGTAACTCGCACAACGTTTGTAGGAACACTTACCTAGTGATCATTACAATTAGGAAAAATTTGAATTGCGGCCTAAATGTTATTTTCTAATGGCACTGTTACCGAGGATCGAACCCAGGTAACTCGCGTGACAAGCAGGAATACTTTCCACTATACTAAAACGACTTAACTTTGTTTAATATAATGGTCGCACAACATTTGTAGGAACACTAACCAAGTAGAATTTCAAAAATTAATTTACAAACTAAATTACTACAATAAAGTTATTTTGAAAAGACATAATTACCTAAGTCACCAGTTTGAGAATATTGGTTTCTTTTTTATTTAGTTTATCATTTTGGGGTGATAACTAAAATTACGAATAAAAAATGCGACCAAAATATTAATTTCAAATGACGTTGTTGTCAGAACCGAACCAGGTTCTCTTGGGTGAAAGGCGCGAATATGTACCACTATATATAATCATTAAAATTAGGAAAAAACTAAATTGCGAACAACATGTTCTTTTTCAAATTGCGCCGTTGCCGGTGATCGAACCCAGGTCACCCGTATGATAGGCAGGAATACTTACCACCATACTACAACAACTTAATTTTGTTTAAAAAAATGGTCGCACAACATTTGTAGGAATACTAACCAAGTAGAATTTCCGAAATTAAGAAAAAAACCAAATTACTACCAAAAAGTTATTTTCAAACGACTCAATTGCCTAAGTCACCAGTTTGAGAATACTTACCACTATACTACAAAAACTTTAGTTATTTGGTTAAAAAAAATAGGTATATTGATAAATATATGATTAGTTTAAAATTTCACTCCAATATTTCATTTTTGATGTTCATATTCATTCAAATTTGAAGGATTTGTCGACCATTATTGAATTATGTCAATCTTTGACAAAAACAAATAAATTAAAGATATTTTACTTGATTGATTTTCTAATTCGTTTTATTTAACTCTTAATGTTTCATTTTCTACAATGAAGATTATCAAAACAAAATTCGGAATAAGATGAAAGATGAATTTCTTGAATGCAATATGGTTATTTATATTCAAAAAGGAATAACTTGAGATTTTTATTCCGAATAAATTATTGATGAGTTCAAAGTTTTTTACTATAAATTATTTTGGCTCATTTAAAATTATTGGTCAAGATCCGTCACAAGTTATTATTATCAATTATAATTAATAATCATTATTACTATCAACTATAAATATTATTATCATTATTATTAATTATAATTATTTCTATTATTATAGTACTAATATTATTATATTAGTATTATTATTATTATTAAGAACTATAATTATTATAATAGTTATTATTATTATTATTGTTTTTATTATTATTGTTAGATACACATTTTTAGGGATGTCAACAGGACAGGTAGGGTACGGGTAGTAGTTCCCCCATACCCTACCTGCTGGATAGGACAGGTAGGGTACGGGTAGTAGTTCCCCCATACCCTACCTGCTGGATAAATATCTGTCTCGTATTTATTTCTATATCCATCGGGTACCCGCCTATTTTTTTCATATCCGCAGGTATCCACGGGTACTCACGGATACTTATAAAATTATTTAAGAAACAAATATTTAATCATAAATTCAAATAAAATAAAATACATCACTGTCATAAATTTTAAATAAAGTTCAAATAAACTCAAGTTCATACAAGTCCAAATAATTATAAAAATAAATATAAAATGACGTTCAACACAATGTGAACACAAAAGAGAATCCTCTTTATATATTGTTATAGATTATTATTATTATTACTATTATTATTAATTAGAAGTATAATTATTATAATAGTTATTATTATTATTATTATATTATTATTATTATTATTATTATTATTATTATTATTATTGTTTTTGTTATTATGTTTACATACACATTTTACTTTTACTTACTATCTATGAATCATCTTTTAGTTACTTGACCCTTTTATAGTTTTGTTGTTTATTTATTTATCTCTTTGTATATGTAGTTGTATTATTATTATTTTTTTATCATCACACGATATTATTTTAGTGTTATTATTATTATTATCTATTATTATTATTATTACTATTATTATTATTATTGTTGTTGTTGTTGTTGTAGTTAAATACACATTTTACATTTATTTACTACGGGATCATATCTCAATTACTTGCACTTTTTATTTGTTTTGTTGTTCATTTTATTTTTATATTTTTGTAATTATTTGAATTATAAAAATAGTTACTAAAATTATTAAAATGATAAAATAGACAAATAATTTTTATTATGAATAATTATTTTAATTTAACAAATAATAATTAAGAGGATAAAATTATATAAACAAAAGATGACACAACAAATGTATATATCTTTATACATGTAGTTATTGTATTACTATTATTTTTATCACTACGATATATTATTATTGTTATTATTATTATTATTATTATTATTATTATTATTATTATTATAGTTAAACACACATCTTAAATTAATTTATTACGGAATCGTATTTCAATTACTTGTCATTTTTATTTGTTTTGTTGTTAATGTATAACTTTATATATAATTATAAATTATTATAGTTGACATTAGTCTTAGTGTTAGCATTAATATTAATATTTATAGCATAAATATTATTATTACTACTGGTATCATTATTATTTTTATTATTATTATTACTATTCATAATGGTGTTATTATTATAAGTGTGTTTTTTTAATTATAGAAAATGTTGTTTTACTAAATACTTTTGTTAAATAGAGTTTTAATCTTTTAAAGTTTTATAATTTATATTAATATTATTATTAGTATTTTTAATGGTTAAATAAATATAATAGCAATTATACTATTATTCTAAAAAATTTTAAAGTAAAAGAATGTTTCCTCAATTAACTATATTATATTGTGACATCAATTCTACTTATTATATTTAAAACTGAAATTATTATTGCATCACTTAGATTTACTATTTCATTACTTGAATAACAACATTTACAATAATATCACTTAATTTTCATAATATTTCATTACATAATACTTTCAATATTTTATTATTTAATATACAAAATAAAACAAATACATCCCGTGCGTACGCACGGGTCAGTATACTAGTTTTGTTTAAAATAATGGTCGCACAACATTTGTAGGAATACTAACCAAATAGAATTTAAAAAATTAAGAAAAAAAACTTGATTACTAGCAAAAAGTTATTTTTGAACGACACAATTGCCTAAGTCACCAGTTTGAGTATACTTACCACTATACTACAAAAATGCCATCATTGCCAAATACCGAACCAAATTCACTTGGGTAAAAGGCGTGAATATTTACCACTATATATTGACTTTATTTTGTTCAAAAATAATGGTTACACAACATTTGAAGAAATGCTTACCAAGTGATTATTAAAATTAGGAAAAAAGTGAATTGCGACCAAAATGTCATTTTCCAAATGGCGTCGATGTAAAGGATTGAACCCGGGTCAGCCCCATGATAGGCGGGATTACTTACCACAATACTACAACGACTTTATTTTCTTCAAAATATTGGTCACACAAAATTTGTAGAGACACTTCTCAAGTGATCATTAAAATTGGGAAAAAATTGACTGGTGGCCAAAATGTTATTCTCAAACGACATGTTATTGGGGATTGAACCTGGGTCACTAGATTGGTAAGCGATAATACTTATCATTATACTATAACAACAATACTTCTTCAAAATATTGGTCTATTTTTAATTTAATTTATCATTTTGAGGTGATAATTCAAATTAGGAAAAATCTAAATTGTGACTAAAATGTTATTTTCTAATAGCACTGTTGTTAGGGATCAAACCAAGGTCACCCGCATGATAGGCGAGAATACTTACCAATATACTACAACAACTTTAGTAGGTTTAAGATAATTGTTGCACAACATTTGTAGAAACACTTACCTAGTGATAATTACAATTAGGAAAAATTGGAATTGTAGCCTAAATGTTATTTTCTAATGGCGCCGTTCTCGGGGATCGAACCCGGATCACCTGCGTTACAGGTGGGAATACTTATCACTATACTAAAACGACTTAATTTTGTTTAAAATAATGGTCGCACACATTTGTAGGAATACTAACCAAGTAGAATTTCAAAAATTGAGAAACAAACTAAATTACTACCAAAAATTTATTTTGAAAAGACACAATTACCTTAGTCACCAGTTTCAGAATACTTACAACTATACTACAAAAACCTTAGTTTTTTCAAAATATTGGTTTCTCTTTTATTTAGTTTATCATTTTGAGATGATAACTAAAATTAAGAATAAAAAATGCGACAAAAATATTAATTTCAAATGGCGTTGTTGTTAGATACCGAACCAGTTTCTCTTGGGTGAAAGGCAAAATATTGGTTTCTTTTTTATTTAGTTTATCATTTTGAGGTGATAAGTAAAATTAGGAATAAAAAATGCGACCAAAATATTAATTGCACAAAATTTGAAACAATGCTTACCAAGTGATCATTAAAATTAGGAAAAAACTAAATTCCAAACAAAATGTTCTTCTTCAAATTGCGCCGTTGCCGGGGATCGAACCCGGGTCACCCGCGTGACAGGCAAGAATACTTACCACTATACTAAAACAACTTAACTTTGTTTAATATAATGGTCACACAACATTTGTAGGAATACTAACCAAGTAGAATTTCAAAAATTAAGAAACAAACTAAATTACTACAATAAAGTTATTTTGAAAAGACATAATTACCTAAGTCACCAGTTTTAGTATACTTACCGCTATCATACAAAAACCTTAGTTTTTTCAAAATATTAGTTTCTTTTTTATTTAGTTTATCATTTTGAGGTGATAACTAAAATTACAAATAAAAATTGTGACCAAAATATTAAGTTCAAATGACGTTGTTGTCAGAACCGAACTAGGTTCTCTTGGGTGAAAGGCGCGAATATTTACCACTATATATAATCATTAAAATTAGGAAAAAACTGAATTGCAAACAACATGTTCTTTTTCAAATTCCGCCATTGCCGATGATCGAACCCAGGTCACCCGCGTAATAGGCAGGAATACTTGCCATCATACTACAACAACTTAATTTTGTTTAAAAAAATGGTCGCACAACATTTGTAGGAATACTAACCAAGTAGAATTTCCAAAATTAAGAAAAAAACCAAATTACTACCAAAAAGTTATTTTCAAACGACTCAATTGCCTAAGTCACCAGTTTGAGAATACTTACTACTATACTACAAAAAGTTTAATTTTTTCAAAATATTGGTCTATTTTTTATTTAGTTTATCATTTTGAGGTGATAACTAAAATTAGGAATAAAAAATGCGACCAAAATATTAATTTCAAATGGCATCGTTGCCATATACCGAACCAAGTTCACTTGGGTGAAAGGTGGGATTATTTACCACTACATAACAATGACTTTATTTTGTCAAAAAATATTGATTACACAACATTTGAAGTAATGCTTACAAAACGATCATTAAAATTACGAAAAAACTGAATTGGGACCAAAATGTTACTTTCCAAATGGCACCGTTGCTGGAGATCGAGCCTGGGTCACCCACATGACAGGCGAGAATACTTACCACTATATTATGACTTTATTTTATGCAAAATATTGGTTACACATCATTTGATGCAATGCTTACCAAGTGATTATTAAATTAGGAAAAAACTAAATTGAGACGAAAATATTATTTTCCTAACAAAAACAATATCAGGGATCGAACTCGGGTCAACTGCGTGACAGGCGGGATTACCTACCACAATATTACAACAACTTTAGTTTGTTCAAAATATTGGTCACACAACATTTGTAGGAATACTTATCAAGTGATCATTAAAATTGGGAAAAAATTGAATAGTGACCAAAATGTTATTTTCAAACGACGTTGTTGTTGGGGACTGAACATTTGTCACTAAGTTGAGAAGCGATAATACTTATCACTACTATAGCAACAATACTTCTTCAAAATATTGGTCTATTTTTAATTTAGTTTATCATTTTGAGGTGATAATTAGAATTAGGAAAAATCTAAATTATGACCAAAATGTTATCTTCTAATGGCATTGTTGCCGGGGATAAAACACAAGTCACCCGCGTGACAAACTACTTAATTTTGTTTAAAATAATGGTCGAAAAACATTTGTAGGAATACTAACCAAGTAGAATTTCCAAAATTAAGAAAAAAAAATTAAATTACTACCAAAAAGTTATTTTCAAACGACACAATGGCCTAAGTCACCAGTTTGAGAATACTTACCACTACACTACAAAAATTTTGTGTTTTTAAATATTGATCTATTTTTTATTTAGTTTATCATTTTAAGATGATAACTAAAATTAGGAATAAAAAATGTGACCAAAATATTAATTTCAAAAGTCGTCGTTGCCAGATACCGAACCAAGTCCCCTTGAGTGAAAGGCGGGAATATTTACCACTATATAACAATGACTTTATTTTGTTAAAAATATTGATTACACAACATTTGAAGTAATGCTTACAAAGTGATTATTAAAATTAGGAAAAAACTGAATTGTGACCAAAATGTTATTTTCGAAATGGCGCCATTGCTGGAGATCAAACCTGGGTCACCCGTGTGATAGGAATGAATACTTACCACTATACTACAACGACTTAATTTTGCTTAAAATAATGGTCGCACAACATTTGTAGCAATACTAACTATGTAGAATTTCAAAAATTAAAAAAAAAAACCTGAATTACTACCAAAAAGTTATTTTCAAATGACACAATTGCCTAAGTTACCAGTTTGAGTATACTTACCACTATACTACAAAAATGGCATCATTGTCAGATACCGAACGAGGACTTTATTTTGTTCAAAATATTTAAAATATTGGTTACACAACATTTGAAGCAATGCTTACATAGTGATTATTAAAATTAGGAAAAAACTGAATTGCGACCAAAATTTTATTTTCCAAATGGAACATCGATGGTAGGGATCAAACCCGGGTCACCCACGTGTAAGGCAAGAATACTTACCACTATACTACAACGACTTTATTTTGTTCAGAATATTGGTCGCACAACATTTGTAGGAACACCTATAAAGTGATCATTAAAATTGGGAAAATTTTGAATGGGGACCAAAATGTTAGTTTCAAACGACGTCGTTGTTGGGGATCAAACCTGGGTAGGTTGAGAAGCGATAATACTTATCACTATACTATAACGACTATACTTTCTTCAAAATATTGGTCTATTTTTAATTTAGTTTATCATTTTGAGGTGATAATTAAAATTAGGAAAAATCTAAATTGCGACAAAAATGTTATTTTTGCATGTCGTCGTTGGCTAATAAGGGTCTAGTATTAGTTAAATTGCATATTATTTAGACACTTATCTTGCACTAAATCATTGTAAAAATCATTAGAATTGTCCTAAATTTATATATTTACAGAATGAGGTTATGAGAAATTATAAAATGTGAAATTTAATGTATTTTGTGTTGTTTTGTAAGTAAATTGAAGTAAATTATAAAGTTGGTGTTGAGCCCAAAAAGTTGTAGCTCAAGCCAGAAAGATGAACCAAAAAGTTAAATTTTAAGCCTGCGGTTGAGCAACGATATTTGGCGTTTAAGCCACATTTTAAGAAAACTTCACTACAAAGAATCATGATGTTGCAGATTTGAAGTTGAGCACGAATAAGATACCTCCTTGGCAAGGAAACCACCATTGCTAACCTTTAAAAGATAGATGCCCAAGCATGGGAAGAAACGCACTTCGGAAAGAAACCTCCATGGCTAAACTTCAAGATTTGGAAGCTAGACCAGAACCTTAAAATCTCTAAATACAAGGCATGACCCCTGGTTTATTCATGCTGGTTTTGTATACTATCCTAGAGAGAGAATCTCTTATATTAGCTTAATTATTATAGTATCGTAGTATATAACTATGGAAGGAAGGATGCTACCCCAAGTTCATTTTGTATTCATCATCATGAGTAGTTAATTCCTCTATAGTTGGGATTAAATGTAACTTCTAAACTCTCCAACCCCAATTTCGCACTAACCCCTAAGCCTAGTTTTGTTTGGCCCAAGCCCAGTTTAGTCTAGCTCAAGCCTAGTTTATTTGGCCACGTGAAGCCCAGTTTATCTGGCCCAAGCCCAATTTATCTGGCCACCTAAAGACTAGTTTATTTGGCCACCTCAAGCCTAATTTAGTCTGGCCCAAGCCTAGTATACCTAGCCCTATAAGCCTAGCTTTGTCTAGCCCTCAAGCCTAGCGTTGACTAGCCCTTAAATCTAGTTATTTGGCCACCCTCAATTCCAGTATTGTCTGACTTTTGAGCCCAGTTTCATACTGGCCCCTCTGACCCTAGTCTTTCCGGCCAATAAAACACATTCATTTGGATCATGTTTTCACCCTGGATATTCAAACTGGGGCAGTGTTTGAGTTTTTTGTGATCTTTTACAAGTATAATCATTGTGTTTCAAGGTATATCCTCTTTTTTATCTATTAGGTGATCATTTGATGTGTCAAAAGGAAATGTTGAGCATGTAATATCCTATGTTGATGACTATCAATTCATGTCATTGTATAAACTATACACGAAGAATATAAAATAACGATAAAATGTACATGCAATTTTCTTCTATCCAAGCTCACTGAATAAAATAGTATTTACTTTCACTTCACATTTATTTTTATTTTTTAATTATAAAATAATGATAAAATAAGAATCAAAGCAAGAACTTTAAATAAATAATTAGATAAGAATTAGAACGTTATAAATAAATATAATAACAAAAATATAAATTAAACAGGACCAATACGTAACTAGAGATATATTAATTGAAATAAATAAACAGGACTAGTGTATAACTAGAGATAAATAAAATAAAATAAATAGATATGACCAATGCGTAATTGGAGATAAATAAAATAAAATAAATAAATAGGACCAGTGCATAACTGAAGATCAATAAAATAAAATAAATAAATAGGACCAGTGCGTAACTGAAGATAAATAAAATAAAATAAATAAATAGGAATAGTACATAACTGGAGATAAATAAAAGAAATAAATAGGACCAGTGCATAACTGGAGATTAAATAAAATAAATAAACAGGACCAATGCATAACTGAAGATAAATTAAATAAAATAAATAAACAGAATCAGTACATAAGTAGAGATAAATTAAATAAAATAAATAAACAGGACCAGTGCATAACTGGATATAAATTAAATAAAATAAACAAACAAGACCCGTGCATAACTGGAGATGAATTAAATAAAATAAATAAACAGAACCAGTGCATAACTAGAGATAAATTAAATAAAATAAATAAACAGGATCAGTGCATAATTAGAGATTAAGTAAAATAAATAAACAGGATCAATGCATAATTGGAGATTAAATAAAATAAATATAAAAAGATAATAAATGAAAATAAGTTAAATAAAAGTAAATAGAATAATATGAGTCAAAATAAATAAAATATTAAAATAAAATTCATGAGTTTATCAAGATTAATATAAAAAGAGCTTAACCTCACTCCTCCTTGCCTTATTGATTGAAGGACACACTAATAATATTTGTAGAAGACTAAGATCTCTTTGAATCTTTGCTCTAAACTTTCTCTCTCTTCTCTCTTCTTTCTCCTTCTCTCTCCTTTTCTTTCTCCTTTCTTTCTCTCTCTCTCTATTCTTTCTTTCTTTACTTCTCACTTTTTTCTCCCGTAACCTTCATTCCATATATATATATATATATATATATATATATATATATATATATATAACATGCATGTGCTTATCTTTTTAGATCATCGTTGTTTTCATTAATTAAGAGATAATGTTTATCTCTTTAGGTTCTTTTTTTTTCTTTTTTATTCCTTCTTATCTTTTCTCATGATCTTATCTTCTTTTTTGTTTCTTTTCTATTTTTTTTTATCTCTAGTAGAAGATTCTTCATTTTTTTTACACACACTTATTTAATTAAAATATTTTTACCTAATATTTATATATATATATATATATATATATATATATATTATTAGTTTTGTTTTTCTCTTATTGTTATTTTCAATAAGTAAAAATTACATCATGATAAAATATATTTTTATTGTTTAAACTATATTTAGATAAAATATGAAACATTTGTAAAACATAAGATTTTCTAATTGTTTTATTTAAAATAAATAATACAATTTATTAAAAATAAGGATGCTACATGATGGATTAAAAACTCTGGCCCAATCCATTATTTTTGGGACGGGCTAAGGGGCTGACCCGTGGAAGTTGACCCATTTTGTCATCCTTACTCGAAGTGCTTGTTGTCCTATTCTAGTTCTATTTGAGTATATGATTGATTGTGGTACTTGTTTTGGATTTTGCTATTGAATTTAATGTCGCGCTTGTTTCGTTTCCAGTTTCAGTGATTTTCAATTTCATTGCAAATTGACACTTTCTTTGCTTTGGACTCATTTGATGGTAACTCTTTTTCATGTTGAGTCTAAGATTCAATTGATAGATAATACAAATACATTACAATTTAAAATTAAGAAAAAAATATTAATAAAATTGAAGTTTTTTATAATTTGTTTTAAAGAGAACTATGTAACCCTGATTTTACATTTTGAATGAGAATACGTTGAAGCAAGGTCAAACAGCTTGTCAGACCCAAATATAAAATTTTAAAAATGTTTTCTCCATTCATATTAGTGTGTTTTGTTTGATTTTTGGGAAAAACAAATATTTTAAAATTACATTAGTTTCGTGCACTTGATTAAAGGGAAGCATCTTATGACGGACGTGTGGGGTGCTAATACTTTCTCCACACGTAACCGACTCCCAAAACTGTTCTGATTTTGCAAACCATTTTTTATTTAAGGTTTTCCATATTTTCCTTTCCCAAACTATGGTGGTGACTCCCTTTGTAAAATTTATATTTTATAATGATGTTATTTTGTGTTCATTGTCTCGTCATGATTTTTTCCGAGGTTGCGACAACTAGGGCTTGTGGGATTAATCTCTTCTTCCTCTTTATATCTCCATCTTCTTCCACTTTCATTTTGCAAATTTGTGCTCTCCATGACAATGGAGAGCTAAACCCATTTTGTTGGGGGTAGATATAGCCACTAAACTCTTATGTATTTGTGAATGTTTTGAATATAGATTTCCTTCTTCCATTAATTGCTAATATATTTTTTTCTTTACTTTATGTTTGCTTTGGTTTGGACACTCATTATATGATACTTGGGTCATTAGGTATTGGAAAATATCTCCTGAAACCTAGATTTGGAACAAGATACCTAATGGAACTTGTATCTAGGAATGGAGCTTGACCCTTTAGTTGTCTTAAACCTTAGTTTATAAAGCGGGTTCACTTATTTGGGGATTCAAGGAATTAATTCTCAATAGGAAAACCTAGGCTAGTTTAATTAAGGGATTAGGGTTTGAGTAAACTTGTTGGTTGACATTAGTAATTTAATGGGGAAAAGTTTGAGTGTTTTGTATGCCTAAGAGGGAAGTCGATGAAATCGAACCACAACAATATCAATCTATTGTATTTCTAGTCTTTTACATTCTCTAAGAGTTTCAAATTTCCAAGTCAACTTTGATCATTTATGATCAAATTTACGTTCTTGCACAAAATTTAAATTATGGATTCATTCTTTGGTTTAAAGTAGTTATTAATTGCATGGAAATTTAAGAAGATCTTGCCACATTTTAGAAGATTTGGTAGTTATTATCTTTTGATATTTCATGATATAATTAAATAAGATAATTATTTAAAAATATGAAATAAAATATCTAAAGATATATTTTCCTCAAATTATCTTTTATTGTAAATATTTATGAATTATCAAAGCCCTTTTTCTGGAAAAAATAGAAAAAATCGTAAGGTCCAATTTTTGTTGCCTATTCCCTCTCCTTGGCTTAGCCAAACTTCTTCACTCTTTCAAGTTTTTCTTGCCTTCTTCATGCAATGCTTGGCTTGGGTTTTTTTGATTTTGGTAATTTTCTATTCTTGGATTTATCTTTAAGGTGTCATGAAGTTTTAATAAATTTATCTCCACACCTCCATGAGCTCAACTTAGCTGCAGTTACACTAAAACACCTCAAAATATCCAAAGAACATTTATGCAGATAAAAAGTTATTTTTAACATGTTTTTGTATCTCATGCTCAATAAACTCAATTGTAAGAAATCCAATTAAATCAATCTTTTAAGAAAATTTCATTAAAAATCCATTATTAAACATTAAATGAGGGCATAAATATGAACTCATCACACACCCTTCTTGCTTTGGGAAGCTCCTTAGGAGAAGCATGACTACCAAATTAGGCCCAAAATTAGTTTTCTAAACGCATTCTACCTTGGGCAAAAAATTAGGCATATCTTCTTTTACACCAAATTAGCCTACTATGGCCTAAACCAAATTATGGCCCAAATGCAAGACCCAAATAAGAAATCCTATTTTACTAGGCTCGTAATACAAGGCTCAAAATATTATTATAATATTTACAAAGAATCCTAGACTAGGTCTTCACAACTTCCTTAGCTAGGTGAAAATCAACTTGGGCCTACTTAGCTCGAACGAAGTCAGTCTTCTTGGATCCTTCTTGCCATGGTTCTTATGGTTGGTCCTTTGGCTAGGGGTTCTCCATCATCCACTCCCTCTTAAAAAGAATTTGACCTCAAATCTAGAGGGTATGCCTCATAATCTATGCTACCTATAAAAGGAATTAAGTCACTTACATTAAATGAAGCATTGACTTCATATTCACTAAGCAGATCTAGCCTATATGCATTGTTGTTGACTTTTTTGATTACTTGAAAGGGATCATCCCCTCGAGGGTTGAGTTTTGGACTTCCTTTGTTTTGGAACTCTGTCTTTGCTTAAGCGTGTAGGTTTAAAATTACCTTCTTAGCCAAGAAGGGGAGATTGGATTGGCTTAGTACTTAAAAAAATGTTCAATTAAAATTTGTAAAAGCTCTTGCTATTTGAAATTAATTGACAAACAAATCAGATTTTATTACTGTAGGACCACACATTTCAGTCAATTAAAAACAAAAACAACAGATTAATTTGTTCATACAATATGATTCAACAAATTGAAATATAAGATCAATAGATTGATATTTTGGGAAATTCTACAAAAAATCGCAAATCACCAAACTCACCCAAACGACATGCTTTATCATACAAGATTGGTTCCAATTGATATATCAAACTTAGTTGCACTACCAGATTACATTTAAACACATTAAATCCTTACAAAGATTGATCAAAAGAGTTTTCTTGATATTTAAATGAAGAACAAGATAAGGCAGAGAGAATCACATATTGGTTTTTATATTGGTTCACTCAAATCTGAGTTACATCCAGTTTTTCAGGTCAATCTGAGTTTGATAGTATACTATATCAAAAGGATTACACAATCTCTAAAAGATTACACTTTTAAATATAAGGAAAAACACCAAGATTCTTGAATCCCACAAGAATCTCAATCCCTACACTACAAGATCCCACTTGTAAACCTAGAAGCACAATTGGAAACACCTAGAAGCATAAAAAGAACCAAACTTGAGTGATGGCTCTCCCTAGCCAACAAAAACATGTTCTTCAATGCTTCAACACAAGCAAAACTTTGCTCCAAGATCCAAAGATCTTCAATCACGAGTTGCATTGTGTTTAATCCAGAGAGAGTTTTCCCAAATCATTTCACTATTTTCGTGCTTAGAAATCTCAAGTGCTACTCCACTCTTTGAAAAACAAACTAATATAGCTTGGTCATTAGTGAATTCAATAGGTTAATTTGTCTGTACAATATGTTGATTTCACTTGACTTAAGTGAAATCAATCGATTGAATAACAATTGAACTGGTTGAATGCATTCATACCAGAACTATATGTAGCGGGCCTTCTAACCTGTTAAAACCTTTTTTAACAGATTGAAAAAAGCAAACAAAAGAAAAGAGACATCTACTTTATGTCATATAGTCTAAGAATATAATTCAAACTTCAAGCTTTGACATCTCCATGTTAACTCCAAATGCAACAAACCACAAGCTTGATCATCAACGAATCACTTCAATTCTTCATTAAATCTTCATCAATCTCACATGATCACATGCACTAGCTTCATAAAATCCATGCACTAAGGTCACTTGTGCTAACAATCTCCCCCTAATTTAATGAAGCCAATATCCATTGTTCTTTGAATTGAATTGATGAGGATAGGTCCACTCTGAAAACCTGAAATAGCTCTCGCAGACACAAAGTATACACATGCATATTCACCACAACGAAAAGCATTCAAGCAATCCACATATACACATGCTCCCCTATCACTGTTGTGGTTTCGTTTTAGATTCAATTTCAATTTTAATATCTCTCATTCAGTTCTTGGTTTGATTATCTCTTAGTATTAATATTGGATCAATTCATTAGTTATCTCACTTTTTAATTGTAACTTTTCAATTCATTAGTTATCCATGTTTTCTCCCCCTTTTCAATTCAATTTTTAGGGAAGTACTAAAATTTCACTCATTAGACCAACACAGATAAACTCTCAAGGACAACTGATAAGATACAACTGACAAAAGCAAAAAGAAAAAAATAAAACTAAAGCTAATAAAGATTGATATAATCAACCAATTGAAACCTAAAAACAATTGATTTAAAAACTGACAATAACCACGAAAAATATGAATGCAACATAGCATATGCAATGCATGACTTAAGAGCCAACCCACTCAATCATTTCTTGGGGTTTTTTTATGTTATAGACAATGATGGAGCTCCTTGGACGTGGAAGTGAGGAGGAGACTCCATGAGCTTGCAACGGAATGGCAATGGAGACAAGATTGAAGGCTCTTGTAGCTATGATATGGTGTGGTGGAGATGAAGTTCTAGGAAGGAGACCTATCCTAGGGAAGGAAGCTAGATGAGCTAAAGGAGAAGCTTAGTCTAGCTTTGACTCATAAGGTAATAGTGTGGAGTGATCTCAACATCATTCTATTACCAAGCAAAGAGTAACCCAATACAAGTGGTGGAGACCTACATTTGTAGTAAGGTGGCCGGCCAATGATGTAATACAAATGCATCTTGAAATGAAATGCAAACTTGGCTTGGAAAATAAGCTAGCCTTAGATCCGTTTGATGTAAGGGAGTGAAGGATCATGTGCCAAGTGGCAAGTCATGCTCTCCATGCCTTTGCACCATGTGTTCCAAGTGTGCAAGGAATGTAATTCTCGGCTAAGCCTTTCGATTGGGCTTGAATTAGGCCAATTTGAAAGCTAATCAACAATGTACTTTGCTTTTTTATTTTATAAAGCATGGCCTAACATGTGGCCCAAAAATAAAGTCTACTCTAATGCTCTGACATGCCACCTCTCATATTTTAACATCCTCTTTGGCCCATGAGAAGAACATTTGAAGCCCATGAGGATTTTGGCCATATTGAGAGAAGTCCATTTGAATCTTTCTTAACATGCCTCTTGTTATTGGGCCTTGAGGTGCATGTGGGCCATGGAATGGGCCTTTGGCTGGTCATTGACATTTTGGATATGGTCATCAAGTTCTTGAAACCTTGCAGTAAAGAAAGCATGATGCTCATTTTGAGACACGTTAAGCTCTTGAAGTTGGTTGAGAACCATCCCTTCAAAGTGAGAGTAGGTAGGACCAGTTTCCTATGAGCATTGTACAACTCAATGGCCACCGGCTCAGATTCAACAACTTCCTCCTCAGTTTGATGTATTCCACTTATTGCAGCCTCATGATCATGTGAACCAACTACAACAATTTTAGCAGCATCATTTTCTGTGATCCATGTGTTGCCAATCTTGGTGAACACCATCTTATGCATGTTGAGAGTAGAGAATCCATTCAACAGGCTAGTAGACTCTTCAAGTTCTCCTTCTACATCCACTCCAAAATGCTTAATGAATTTGGAGATGAGCACAACATAAGGCAGCTTGAAATATGTGAGCCTATTTGCTTTCATCATATGGTCAAGGATTGTGTAGGTCCAGTCAACAACCATATCATTTTGGATGTAGTACATAACCACACCCTCATTCAAATTTGAGTAATTGCTCCCCCCTAAGAACAATCATTTTTATCATAATCATGGCTAGCAGTCTCTCATCAATACGAAGAAGTCTCCCCACATGAAAATTATGAATTTGAACACCTGGATTTCTCACACATTGGCCAAAGTACTGAACTATTTTGAATTCCTCAACAGTCTTAGTTTCTTTATATTTAACATGCACCTCTCTTTGTCTCAAACCAGCCACATCCTTCCATGCTTTCCTTGTTATCTCCATCTGGACACCTTTCGCATTGGATTTTAGCACACCACCACCAAACTTAAGGTTGACATAGAATACTTTCACCAAATCTGGATAATTTTTTTTATTTGAAAGCTCAAAGAAGGTTTTAAGCTCTTGTGTTCTTAGTTGTTAATAGAAAGCCTTACATTTTTCATCCCTCAACTAAGAGAAACGCAACACCTTGGGGATGATAATCTGCTTGCAAGTTATCTCAATGAGGAACACCTAGATTTTGTCGGCATGGCCTTAGTGTAAGAGGGGTGGAGATTTCGCCATCAAATTGCACATTTCTCTATCTGCGGGGCATTTTGTATTGTAGTTTGGCTCTTACTAGCAAATATGAATGCAAATGCATGATGCCAAGATCAATATTTATAAAATCAACATATTGAATTTTACAATCAGTCAATTCATTTGCACAATATTTTTGTATTCAAAGCAGCATAAGCAATCAGAGCCAATTAAATGTATTGTAATCTAAGTATGCTCATAAAGCATGATGTTTCTTAGGCTTTTTATGTGTTATCTACTCTTTTCTAATCACAACAAATGCATACACATTGGGATTCATGTAATAAAGGTGTTTATATGGTCAATGAAATTCAAAAGGTAGTTTTTGCTTATGCAATAGTTGTTACTATAGTACTTATAGTGTCACATGATGGATTATTGATTGGGTCAATTAATTGATTTTAATTCATTCAGATTTAAATTAGCGTAAGTGAAATCAACACATGAAAGGTACATAATCAACATATCAAAATATTGGTATATCACTCTTTATGCAGAATTTAACAGTTAAGTGAAATCTTCATGCTGTTTTGCAAAACCCATAGATTAAAACATTGGCAAATCACACTTTATGTAGAATTTGATAATTTGAGTGAAACTATTGTGTTGTTTTATGAAATCAACAAATGAAAATACTGACAGAGCACAATTTATGAAGAATTTAACAGTTTAAGTGAAATCTATGTGTTATTTTGTAGAATCAACAGATTAAAATACTAGCAGATCAGACTTTATGCAAATTTTAACTATTTAAGTGAAAATAACACATGATTCAATGAGATTAACAACCTAGAAATGTGTTAAATCAAAATTTTCATATCTAGAATACATAATTTTGTTCTAATCTTGTTAAACCTATCACAAACAAGTGGTTTGGTGAACCAATAAGCTAATTAGTTCTATGTTTTAACAAGCTTAATTTCACAATGACCTTTTTGTACATGTCTCTAATAAAGTGATGTCTTATCTCAATAAGTTTGGTTTTAGAGTGTTGTTTTGGACTGTTACTTAGATTAATTGCACTAGTGTTATCACAATACAAAGGTACCTTTTCCAAATTCATGCCCTAGTCAAAGAGTTGAAGTTTTAGCCATATGATTTGAGCACAACCATGACCAACTGCTATATATTCCGCCTCAACTATGGAGAGTGCGACACAAGCTTTCTTCTTGTTATTCCATGATATCAAGCTTCAACCAAGTAGGTTATATGTTCACTTGTGCTTTTCCTATCCAATTTGCACCCTGCATAGTCAGAATCTAAGAATTCACTAAGATGTTGACATGAGAAGCCAAGGTGGTTTGCTTCTTGAAGATTTGATGAAGATTGAATGAAGCTCTTTTGAACTATCTTAAAGCCATTACCATTAGAATGAAGCCTACATTGATGAAGGAAAGGAGATTTGATGATATCCATGGTGATCAAGGCTGGAACGTGTGCTCTCCATGTAGTTACATCATTAAGAAAGTGTATTTGTAGTTTGTAATTCATGTTGTAGACCTTATAGCATTAATTAGATGTAGTCTGGTCTTTATTTTGTTTTTAATCTGTTGAATGGTTTTTCAACAGGTTAAAATGTCTCTTTTAATCTATTGAATGACCTTTTAACAGGTTAAAGGTTGGCTGCAGTAGTCTTAAACTGCAACAAATTCAATCAGTTGATTTAGTTTTTAATCGACTGATTTCACTTAAGTCAAGTGAAATCAACCGATTGATTTGAAAATCAACCTGTTGAATTTCGTAACAGTTTGACTATTTAAGCTCTGATTTTCGAAAGAGAGAGTAGTTGATCATTTTAGAGCACGATTTGGTTCTGGAAACTTGTGGAAACTCTCTCCTTCGTGATCATAGGTGTTGCAGCTGTTGAAGATTGATCCTGGATCAATTCTTGGAGCTTTTGGCTTGGTTTGAAGCTTGGAGAAAGTGGTTTGTGGTAGGCTAGGCTGTGCTACCACTAAGGTTTGATCTTTCTCAAGCTTTGTGTGTGTGCCTGGTGGTTTTTCAGGTCTGCAAGAGGGTTGTTGCTGTGCTGGTGTGATTCTTGTGTGATTCAAGAGTCTTTTGTGGTGTTTTTGCATATTTTGGAAGTGTAAGGGTGGATACTTTGTAAAACTTTTGAAATAGTGCAAAGTCAAGCTAAGGTTGCCTTGACAAACTGGATGTAGCTGAGGTTTGAGTGAACCAGTATAAAAATTCGTGGTGTCCTCTCTTCTCTAACCTTTCTCTCTTGCATTTTCATTTTAAAGTTTCAAGAACTTGTGCTTTAATCATCTTTTTCATGTTCTTGCATGTTTTCATGGCATCTGCAACATTAAGCATGTTTGTATGATCATTTGGAACTGGTCTTGATCATTCTTGAACATTGTTTCTATTTTAAAATTTAAATTCGCATTTCTGCATTTTTCCCATTATTTCAGTCGACTGTTTTTCAGTTTCAATCGATTGATTATACCAGAATAGAATCTGTTTAGTAAAATCACTCTGTTAACTCTATTTTTGATCGATTGAAAGTGTATAGTTCAGTACTGTTTGCATCCTAATTTGATTCAATTAAAGGTGGTTTTTAGCTTGCAAAGATAGCCTAAATTTTTAACTAGCCAATTCAACCCCCCTTCTTGGCTTTTCAACCATTTCAAAACTAACATAAGAGTTGTCATAGAATTACCTGGATATCATAATCCAACATTGATTTTCCCTTTTAGATACTTGAGAATCCTCTTTGCATCTTTATAATGTGACTCCTTTGGATTGGATTGAAATCATGCACACAAACACACACTAAATTGAATGCATGGCCTACTTGTTGTTAGATAGAACCAGGAACCAATCAACCTTCTATATTTAGTTAAATCCACTTGTTGTCTAGCCTCATCTGAATCCATAAAATATTTTATAGCAATTGGAGTGACAATTTCTTGCAATTCTCCATTTCAAACTTTTTCAGGGGATCAAAACAGTATTTTAACTAACTTAAAAATGTCTCTTGTTCAATTTGTTTGAATTGCATCCCTAGAAAGTAGGTTAAAAATAGCTCTAACCAAACTTTTCACAGAGTTATTGTTTTAACCAAAGATATATCATCAATATATACTTGAATAAGTATGACATATATTTCATGTTTTCTAATGAAGATTATTTTATCAACAACAGCTCTAGCATATCCTTTTGATAAAAGAAAATTGATTAGTCTTTCATACCATTGTCGTGGTGCTTGTTTCAAACCATACAAGGTCTTTTTCAATTTAAAAAATGATTAGGATAAGAGGTGAACTTCAAAACCAAGAGGTTGTGATACATACACTTCTTCATGTAAGAAACATTCAAGAATAAACTTTTCACATCCATTTGGGAAAGTTTAAAATTACACATGGAAGCATATGCTAATAGTAATCTCACAACTTCTAGTCTTGCCACAGGTGCATATGTTTCATCAAAATCAATACATTCCTCTTGATTATACCCTTTAGCCACTAGCCTAGCTTTATTCCTAACTATATTTCCATCTTCATCCATTTTATTTCTAAACACCCATTTAGTACCAATTACATTCATGTCATCACTTTTAGGAACTAGAGACCACACATCATTTTTAGTAAATTGGTTGAGTTCATCTTGCATAGCAATAACCCAATACTATCATTTAAAGCATCATTCACATTCTCAGGTCCATTTTATGAAACAAATGCAACATGTTCACAGTAACTAAGTTTGCGTCTAATAAATACTCCCTTATTAATGTCAGCAATGATGTTCTCCTTTTATAGCGCTTTAGGAGCAATGCATTCCTTAGGTAAGTTGTTATGAATTGTTGTTTTAGTCAATTGTTTTCCTTTTCAACTGATTCATTTCATGATCCAGATTGCTTTTCCAAGACAATTGTTACTCATCTAAATCTTTTAACACTTGATCTTGAAGTTTAGGGTTAGTTTAATCAAATACCACATGCATAGACTTTTCAACAATTATTAACCTTTTATTATATACTCTATATGAATGACTATTTGTAGCATAACCAAGAAATATACCTTCATATGCTTTAGCATCAAACTTGCCAAGTTGTTCTTTACTATTATTTAAAATGAAACATTTGTAGCAAAACACTTTTAGGTGAGTCAAAACAGACCTTCTACCTTTGAAGAACTCATGAAGAGTTTTCTTTAAAATAGGCCTAATCAACACATGATTTAAAACATAGCTAGTTACTAATCATGTGCTGCGTTTCGAAATGTACAGTGCATCTAAGACCAGCTGCTTTGCTCATTCAATGGCCATGCCATCTCCGTTTCGGGTTTGGTTGATTGTGATTACTTTATAGTTGTTTCACGTGTTCAAATAGAACAAATTTTTCCTTTCTTTCGGCACGAAAATGCATGTTGGTTGTCCAATCCTCCAACGTTAATTGACATCGGTGTATATTTTCGACGTTAATTTTGACGTGACCCAATACGACGTTGGAGTTTGGGCAAACATCAAAGGCCAAATATATCAGACGTTAAAAGCCTTTTTTTGTGTTAATGTGGCATCTTGTGTAGTCTGATGTGCGAGAGTTACTATTCATTTTTCCATTGACATTGGTTGGTATACTTTGTGATTAGCTAGGAATATTCATGATGGTGTATGCATGCGCGTGATCAAGTTCAAGATTGAATTGATATCCTTCGTGGTGTAAGGATTTGTTATGGTTGACGTGTTATGCATTGTGATGTTTATTGGGTGAGATGATGTAAATTAATCATGATTAATTGTTTGATGTTAGCTCACCCCTTCTCTTGTTTGTGTTTGTGTGATGATCATATAATGTGTGTGTTATACGGGAGCAATGGATGATACAAGTGCAGTTGGCGACACCTAGACGAGGAGAGATGCACTAGGGAAAAGCTTTGAGATTTTATTTGGATAGGTTTTGTAAAAGAGTTTAGAAATTGTTTTAAGTTGAGTTTTTTTTTAAGTACAGTTTATGGTTTATAATATTAACCATCAAGGTTAATTTATAAATATTTTTGCATGGTTTTTTATTTGGATGAAATTGGGAAGTATTGTGAATGGAAAGTTTTAAATATTTTTCCTATGTTAATAGGATGGTATCAAATGTGTATGATATGAAATTGGGAAGTAATGTGAATGGAAAGTTCTAAATTGTACCAAGTAACATTGAGACGAGATGTTACAATACTGCTCTAGCTTCCATCCTTGAAGATCAGCCATAGAGGTTTCCTTCATGAGTGGGTTTGTTGCAATAAAGGTTTCCTAAAATGTGGCTCCGCGCCAATATCACTGCTTAGTCGTAGGCTCATAATTTGAATTTTAACAATTTATCTTTTTGACTAAACTGCAAGTTTGGGACTTAGCATCAACTTCTCAATTTCCTTCATTTTTCTGCAAAAACAGCACAAATATATTAACTTCCACTTTTTATTATTCAAACTCTCTTCATTTTATATTTACACGCAAAATGGGCTATTTTAATGATTTTTATATTGAATTATTGCAAGATAAGTGTCTAAATGATATGCAATTTAACTAATACTAGACACTTATCATCACCTTAAGGTTGTGACTGTTGGTGCATAAAGTCACTCAATGTGCCACGAATCAAGACATACTTGTGTTGTTTTCCAGATTTAAAAACTTCAAAGTTGAAAGCACATAAACAACACCAAATGCCAATAGTAATAATGATTCTAGTGCATTTTTTTTTTCAATTTCTTTTGCTCTTTTTGCATAACTCTTTTTGCTATTTTCTTTTATTCGTTTTCTATGCTTTCTTTTCTACTTTTAACTATTTTCCAACAACACTTTTAATTCAAAATAGAACTACTACTATTCCATATTCAACATATCACAATTCTTGAATTAAATTATTGAAAAGAAGAAGCTACTCAAGGAAAGAAACAAGTGGAAGCAAAGTATAGAACAAGAAACTCAATAAAACATAATAAAATCTTAACTCTAAGAATTTGCTAAGAACTAATTAGCAAACTAGAACTCAAAAATAGAAAGGAAAAGCACTCAAAAGCACAACAAGAATAAGAAATGGTGATTAGATGCTTAAGCAATCACAAGGAAATTCTCATTGGACATTAAGATAACCAAGGTTATCTAGAAGAGAAGGTGCATTTCCAAGACTCAAAGAGAGAAGAGAATGTTCATTTTAAAACAGAATATTGCATCAAAAATATGAATAGAAACACAAGTCACCATTTCAAGGAAACAACACAAATTCAAAGTAAATTTAAAAGGCTAAACAAGGAAGTGATAACATATATGGACTAAACATGACTTCAAGACAACATGTATAGATTACAAAATCAAAATGAATCAAAGATAAGGAGATTCGATTGAACAAAACAACAAAATACTCAGGAAAAAAAACAAATGGGTAAACACAAAATAGAGCACCTAAAGCATAGAAATGGAAGTTTGTGATGAACTAAAAACTTTGAACCAACCTAGAAGACAATGATCACCAAACTAACCGGTCAAACACATCACGATATATAGAAGAATAGATGAACAACACAAAAGTGAAAGAAAATGGAGAAAAAACAGTTAACTCTTGAAGAACCGAAAGCAACCTAAGTTCATGATACCAAATGATGGCTTCTTCTTTGCTCTATGAAGTGTAATGCATAAATGGAGGACTCCATTGAAGGTTGAAGGTTGCGAAAGCTATGAAGGATGAAGGAGAAATGTTTTTGGTTCAGTGGAGGTGAAGAAATCTTAATAGAGGTGAGGTCAACTCTCCATGAAAAAAGCTAAAGTAGACTAGTAGAGAGGTTACGCTAGAGTGAGCTCAAGTAAGAGGATTTTGCACTCAATTTTGCAGAAATTCAACACTCAAATTCAAGCTTATTTTTACATGAGGTAAGCCTTCTATTTATAGGATAAAAGTATAGCAAAGTATCTACAAAAAAATAGAGGGAAAAATAGTCTACTTGAGCTTGAGGTACCCTCGGATAAAATCCGCGACGGATAATTGACACCCGTAGGTAGCGAGTACTTATTACCCGCGGTTAAAGAATATTTTAATACTCATTTATAAATGGGTCGGGTGTGGATATCCCGCGAGTACCTATTACTTACAAAAAGTTAAAGTAAAATTTAATTTATGTTTTATTAAGCTAAAGTTAATTAAGATTAAAATTATATTTTATTAGATTAAACTTAAGTAAAATTAAAATTTAACTTATATTTTATTTTTTATATATATCTTTTGTAATATTATATTAATTTTATTTTAAAATTTTATAAAATATTTTTTTTAAATATTTGTGGGTATCCACGGGTACTCGTGGGTTTTAAAATAATCGCAAGTATTTTTTAAACAAGTACCCAAAGGGTAAACGAGCGAGTTGTGTGTGGATTTTTTTGTTGCAAGTACGCGTTATCCGTGTCCGACCCGACATATTGTCATTCCTAGACTTAAATGAGTGAATATTGATTGTTTAATTTTTGAAAATATTATATTGTTTTGGATATTTTTTTTTAAAAGAAAAATAAGAGAAAGTACAAAGTACCAGGATAATCTGGACGGTCACTCGAGTACTCTTACCTTTTAAAAAGCATATTTTGATGATATATTTAAAATTTAATTAGTCGGATGGTATCCACTTTCGTTTAGTTGTGTCAGTTTGGTACCTACCTTTAAAAATGTGTCCATTGAGTCTTAACTTTTGAAAAGATGTCTTAATTAAGTATTTTTCAGAAAAAAATATTAACGTCATTAACAATATTGATATTTAAAATGACTTACAAAATTAAGTATTGATATTTATATTAAAATTTAATGATAAAAGTCATGAATAAAGTTAACGACATTAATAATTTTGTTCTGAAAAGGACCTAGCTAGTTGAGACATTTTTTCAAAAGTTAAAACTCGATTGACACCTTCTTAAAAATGGATACCAAACTAACACATCTGAACAAAAGTAAGTGAGTACCATCTGACTGATTAAACATATATTTAAAAATGAAAGACATCAACATTAAATAAGTACTCACTTTTAAAAAATATATTTAAATTATTTCTTTAAGAACAAAAGACATTAAATAATACGGCATAATGGAGCCCACCATATATGCTATGTAAATTCCAAACGGGCCCACGGTGTAACATCCACCTTTCAATCACATAAAAATGTTCCACACGTAGAATCACATAATGGTTATTGCAATCGATCGAAAACATAATAAAGAAAGTGGTACATGAATAAAAGTGGAATCCACCCATACACTATTCTATCACATGCACCAATATTATGTTACCTTTTTTATTTTAAATGCATTAACCTATGATTCCAACATATACCCGACCTAACCTGCAAATGGGTTTTTGGCAATAGTAAAGTTATAAAAATACAATCCCAACATCCCGTTCTCAAAACTTGGCCTGCAAATAAATTCTTAGACAACAGGATTAGGCTAATTAGAGCTCTGTCGGTATATGAACTTCCCCATTCTCAATGTCATATCTCAGGAAAACTTAAAAACTTCAAATTCAAAACAAAATTAAACCCATCAGCATATAACTTCGTGCAATCACTATAATCCATATTGAGTCCCAGCTCCAAGCGCTAGAGAAAATCTCAGAGGTTCAACATCGAAGGAGGATAGCAAGTGGGGGTTGAAGAAGAAATTAAAACAATATTAGAAATGGGTTCGGAGGTGTATGGAACGTGAGTTAGTTGGGAAAGTGAATGGTGTGGGTTGAAGATGACAATGGAGGTGGAGAATCTTTGAGGTACGAGAAAATGAAGAGTGAGTGATTTCGGAAACGAGGAGAGTGGGTTTTTGTGTATGAGATTTAGGGGAAAAAAAATAGGGAGAAGCAGGGCGGAACTTAGAGACGACGGGGGAGCCCCTCCCCAAAACGTTTTTTCTTTTTTATTTATATATTTTAAAAATATATTTATATATTATTACATTATTTATATAATTTAGTTTTAAAAAGTTTTATTTAAATTTAAAAATCACATTTTTTTTCTCTTTGTTGTAATTTTTTTTACTTTTTTATTTGATTTTTCTTTTTTTGGTATTTCTATCTTTTTCTCTGTTCTTCTTTCTATTCCAATTCTCATCCTCAATTTTTTATTATTTATAAAATTAAATTGCACCACAGTAAAATTGAAAAGTTAAAAAAAATTTTAAACCGAACAATTTTTTCTTTTGAATAAGTTTATTTTTTACCTTTTTTTTTTCGAAGCAATATGTTTTCCTCTTGTATGACTTTTCTACACTCTACATATATTTCTATCGGTTAGAAATCATAAAATCATGTTTTAATTGTTGATCAAACTCTCTTTGTGTAGATTGAGCTATTTTAGCAATATTAGAAATTTACTTTAAGGTAAAGAAAATAATCATTTAGAAGGTGTTAATTTTCTTAAAATATTAAGTCTTGGTTGTGTCATTTAGTTTAGGGTATTCATAATTTTATCTTTTCCTAAATAGGTGAGAGATGACAAATTTTTATTACAAAAATTATGATAAAGAGTAGAAGAAATGATTTTTTTTCAAGAGGAAGGCTTGTGATGAAGATAAAAAAAATGCATCTACGTCATCTAAACTTGAGAAACTTCACGATAATACACAAATTGAAGAAAATGAAAAACAACTCTCTAAAGTTCTTAGAGTTACATACAATTAATTTGAAAATGCTTTAGAACGTGATCTGGGGAAACGTCCTCAAATTTGGCAATACCCACCAAATAAAATTGATGAGGTACAAAGGGTTTATCTAAAACAGGTTCCATGTCAAATGCATCTAGAAAATTATTCGTTGTTTGGTAAAAATGATCATCTAAAAAGATTTCAATGCACATGGTTTAGTTTATTTCCTTCATGGTTAGAGTATTCGCCATTAAAAGATGCTACATATTGCTTACCGTACTATCTTTTCAATAAAAACCCAAGTGGACGACCTGACTCAGATGTCTTCATTGTTGTAGGTAATTGAGTAGATTTTCATTGAATTCTAATTGCCATTGAGTTGATTGTCATCAACATGTTTTAACTTTTTTGAGTGTTTTTTTATAGGTTTTAAAATTTTTTGTAGCAAGTACTATGATAATCTATATTAAAAGGAATATTGCCACAAGCTTCAGTTCTGATTCAATTATTGAAGATTTTAAGTCATTGAAAGAGTGTTGAGAATCACTCTGACTAAAGGTAACTTTTGCTTTTTTTAATATATGATTGATGGTAATAAACTTTATGTTACACTTTCATATTTATTATTTTCATATTTTTTTTTGGATTCTATTATCATATGTGCTTGTTTTGAATAGAGAGAATGACATAAGATAATAATATTTTTTTTAATATAGAAAAAATATTTTATATATAAAAAATATAATTTGCCCCACTAAAATTTTGGTCCAAGTTTTGTCACTGGAGAAACGGTATCTTTAAGTTTAGAGTTAAATCATATCACAAAATCAATCACCATTAGTAATTTTGATTCTAATCACTAGAAGAAATATTGTTTCTAATTATTAACATCACTACTTTCTTTGTCTGGGACAACTGATATACGAGCAACAAAGTAGGTAGAAAAACAAAGAGTGCGGGTGATTTGCCAAAGCATAGGGTTGTTGTTATATAGGCACTTCAAGAAGTAATTTGCCAAAGATATTAAAAATTGATGGGGACAGTATGAGTGAAAGTGAAAAAGTTAACTAAGCTAAATTAAAAGTAGGGCCTCCTTATATATGTAAATTATTACAAAAAGTGAGGTCAATGATAAAATGGAAAATTGAACTTATACATTTGAAGTGTCTAAAGTTGATGAATTTTTTTATATTTTGTAGATAGATAAACAAACAAAGTGGAAATATGATCATAAAATTCACTCTTTAGAACAAGGAAGAGGAAGAAAATATTGTAAGTTTTGTTTGTGTGATGCGGCTCTAAAAGGGGAAGCGAATAGAGTCTGAAAGCAAATTCAAAAATTATGCACACAACTATACAATTACAAATTTAGGGTTTAGACATTGAAAATAAAAGTATATGGATAGAGAGAATGCACACAACAAATTTATACTATTGCTTGGGAGTAGGAGATGTCTAGATTGGATAGGAACCTAAATGAACATCGTTTCTTATTATCAAGGGAAAGAAGCCAGTTAAACAAGCCCCCTCGAAGATTTGCACTTGAAGTGGTATTGAACATCGTTTCTTATTATCAATGAAGAAATTGAAAAGTTGCTAAAGGCAAAGTTTATCAAAGCAACTAGTATGTTGATTGGACTTCGAATATAGTTCCAATAATTAAGAAAAATAGAAAAATGAGGATTTGTATTTATTTTAAAGATCTTAATAACACTACTTTAAAAGATGAATACCCTATGCAAATTGTTGAGATGTTAATTAATGAGGTAGAACGAAATGAAATGTGGAGTTTGTTAGATGGATATTTTGGACACAAACAAATTTTTATAGCTGAAAATGACATTTCAGAAATAGCTTTTTATGCTCGAGACATTAGGAACATATGAATGGTTAGTAGTGTCTTTTGGATTGAAAAATGATGGAGCTACATATCAAAGAGCTACAAACTTGATTTTTCATGATTTAATTGGTGATTTTATGCAAGTATATATCGATGATATTGAGATCAAATTGAAATGTCTTCATTTAGATAATTTGAGTGAATCTTTTGGAACAATGAGAAAACATGGTTTGAAAATAAATTCATTAAAATGTGATGGATAGAAACAAGGCCAAGTTGATAATTGATACAAGATCCTCAATAAATAAGAAACAAATATAATTTGTTTTGGGTAAGATAATATATTTGAGAAGATTTATTTCAAATTTAGCGAGAAAAACTGATGTGTTTTCTCCTTTGTTAAGATTAAAGAAAGAGCAAGAGCTCAAGTGGGAGAAAGAACACGAGGAAGCTTTTGCACAGGTGAAGTTAGCGTTGGTTAATCAAATAATGATTGATTCTAGTGACTCGAGGAAGATCATCGAAGTTATATGTGTCAGACTCAAATGGGTCCAATGTACTATTTATTATTTTAGTAGAATGTTGATAGATGCTAAAACTCGATACATTTATATTGAGAAATTGTTTTTATGTTTGTTTTATTCTTGTTGTAAGTTGAAGCATTATTTTGAGACCTGATGGAGTTATTATGTTTTCATGGAATAATATATTAAAGTTCTTTTTATCGAAACCTATTTTGCGTAATTAAAGGCCAAGTAGTGGCTTATTTTATGAATGGTCATACACAAAATTATAGGGAAAATGATCAAAGAATATTGGATCAAGAACAATTAATGATACTAGTGTAAGAGTAGTAATAATTTTTCCTAATAATGTTCGCACAAAAGTGTTTTGTGAGGCATTTTGGGACTCAACACATTGACGATGTTACATGCAAAAACTGTGTTAGTACATTGTGATTCACAATTGCTTATAAAACAAGTAACTCGAGAATATAATTGTGTAAACACTAATTTAGTTGAGTATATCTTGAGAGTTTACTATTGAAGCCATTGATTTGGCACAAATAACCTCAAAGTATAAAATTTTCAATCTAAGTTTTGATAAGTTAATCAAAATAAAAAAAAAAATATTTACCTAAAGAATTTGACGTTTTACAAATAGATGATTTGAAAGATAATGATCGAAGAAGTCCCACAGTCAAATATTTAAATAATCCTAACATTACAAGAAAATTTTTATCTATGACCAATTTTAGTGACAAAAAAATAATTAGTCATTACAATAATTTATAAACTAGAAATTATTGATAACTAAAATATTTTCAAAAAATTACAATTGGTCTCTAAATTGGTAACTAAAATAATTTCTATTATGAATTGGTATCTAAATTGGTCACTAACATTAGCTACCTAGGTTTTGGCTAACAAAAGAATTGATTTCTAAATTAGTCTCTAATTAAGAAATTTGTTTCTGAATTGGTATCTAATCATACTCTTTTGGTCATAAAATTGGTCATTATTTTTTGTTTTCTTATATTGTAATCTATAATAGTCATTATTTTTTGTTTTCTTATATTGTAATCTATAATAGAATGAACAGTGAAATATCGGGCTAATAATTATGTAATTTTAAATTATCTGTGTTGAAAGAATATTACTATACAATATCTTGGTGGAGTTTATATATTACAATTGTAAAAGTCTATAATGGGATTTGTGGATATCATATGGTGGGTAAAAAAATGGAATGATTGATGTATTCACAGAGATACTATTGACTAACGATTATAGGCCACTTAACTTACATAATAAGACTTGTACACCTCGCAAAAATTTTTCCTTACACAAAATTTCACGTGGAATTAAACATGTGACCTGAGTTATTATCTAACATAAATTTTGTAAAATAAAAATAGTTAATTATATATTTAAGGCACTCTTACCAAGTCACTAAAGATGTTAAAATATGGAATTATTATTTAATTTCAAGAAGAAGAAAAAAAAATACATTAAACCATAACTTGAAATTAATATTTTATTTTTGAGATGAGATTACAGTGTAATAATTGTATAAACTCTCATTATTTAACAACAGCAACACAGTCATTCCAAACCTTCTGACTCCTCTCCACGATCTGAACAGCACTGCTCAAGAACTGTGTCTTAGTCAAAACAAATTTGGTCATATCATCGTGGCACACTTTTCCAACATTGCTCACAAGTTTGTCACAGCAATCTTCAATAACAGTTGCGTTACCATAAAATACAGCAAAGTATATGTCTCTACCACAAATTGGATCTAAATTTGCAGCACAATTAGCCAAATAACTTTGGTACGATGACACTGGCCCAGGCCAATTTGATGGTGCCGGAGCAACGTTAGAAAACACAGTGTTGCACATCAGTGACCAACTCATCATTAAACATAACAACATTAGACAAAAGTTGCTACTGAATGTGGCCATGTTTGATGCCGAAGAATGTCTTGATGATTGTAACTTAATTACAACGACACTTTGATGATGGTGCTGAAATAGGTTGGGACAAGTTATATTTATATCTCAATAATATTGCTAATGGTTAGGTTTTAATTTTCTTCATGATGAAATGAAAACTTATGTTAGTAATTAATTAACAGCTAAAAAGCAGAAACCTTTCTATTAACTTACATACTAACGTTTCCACTTATCTTTAACCTAAGAAATTGCACAACAGGTTCTTTCTATTGTTTCTAGTTTAAGTGAAATTTAGGTAAATTTGCTAGGTCCTCACCAAAATTAATAATAACTATGATTTTTACATTTTTTTTTTCTTTCAAATACAATAATTTGTGTTTGGACTTACACAAAAAAAAGTGCTCTCCAATTTTTTATTTATTTTAATGCTCGTAAATTATTTTTTGTTAACGGTTATCATATATCTTGCCTAAGAATCATAAACAAGTATTTAGTAAAGTCAAGTATCTACCTTGTTGTTAACTTATTTTACTAGTTTATAAATCATGTACAAGTATATTTGGTAAGATATCAAAATAATATTTTCAAAAGTTGTAGTTTATAAGTTACAATTTATTTCCTCTAATTTTTCCAAATAATTTTGGCTCATGTCATTTATTTGGTTTTTTCACTACTCTCCATTCTTTTTTAACAAATGCTTTTATTATTCTTAATTTCCTTATATATATATATATATATATATATATATTATTAGATATTTTCAATTCTATAAATATTATTAATTATTGTACTATTTTTCATATTTTCTTTTCGTAATTTCTTTTATCCGATTCAAATTAAAAGGAATTTAACATTACAAATTCCAATTACTAATATTTTATTACCAAATGTTATGTGAAAATTAGACATAACGAAAAAGGTATAAACAAAAAAAAAAGAAATAAAATGTTTTGCAATTATGAAACATAAATAAAAATTAAATTTCATTAATATATAACATCAACTTATTAAAAATAACTTCTATAGAGTCGCATTCATTTCAGCCCTATCTAGGGATGAGTACATCACGACCTCGACAAGGACAGGTACATCTCGGTCCAATCCAAATATGGGTTTAAAGTATAGACGTACATTACATATAGGCTTAGGGGTACAGACGTACATTCCCGATAGATTTCAAGAGCCTTCATGGTATAATGAGATGCTACAATGAACGTGAGTTATGATAGCGAATTCATGGGGTTTATAAGTATTGATGAAGGAATAAAAATGGCATTGAGAGTAATAAAATAAGCACTAGAGCCAGGTAATATAAAAGAGGGTTCGATACCCTAGGTAAGGGGTATCTGGGAATACTTACAAATACTTATTATTGAGACCTCTCTAACTTGAGCGTCAGAGTGCTTGCAAGTACCCACCTTTTGGGAGCGTCGCTAAGTAGTAGTTTAACGGGAGCCCTACGAAAAGGGGACGAGAGATTGAAGACTCTTGAGGAAACTCCATTCAATACAAGAAGATTTTGGGGTCCAACGTGGGGCCAAGTAGTTCTCAAGAGAGGTGGTGTCAATAAGAACAATAGTGAACCCAGGTGCGACAATCACAATGATGCGATAGGAACTACAAGAGGGAATGCGAAGAGAGATGCAACTTCAATTGGAGGAACTAAGGCTCCAGAATGAGGAAGAAATCAACGCCCTAAGGGAGGAGAACCAGAGGATTCGACGATAGGCAAAGGAAACATCATAGGGAGAGGAAACATTATGTGGCGAAAGGGAGGTATTGTTAGGGCACAAGGGTTCTCGGGTATAGACCTTCACTAATCAAAATTGGTACAAGGGTTGAGGCACCTAGGCGTCATCCATTTTTGGATGGGATCCTTGATGGCAAGCTAGGTGCCATCCATTTTGTACCTCATGCTTCCCCTCTTTTGATAACTTCCCCCACACTTGAATCACACTAATGGCCATAAAATTTACTCTCCTAATAAAGGTGAGGTGGTCAATCATTTTCAACAAAATTTAAGGGTTCAAAGGTGAAAAAAATTTATTTAAAATGCTCAAAGGATTGCACAAGGGTTGTATTCTTGAAAAAAAAGGTTGATCTTTAGGGTCAAAACATGATCAAAGGAAATAAAGGAAAAATGCCTTGTTTAGATGTAGACATGCAATTGAAAAATAACTAGCAATGAAAATCAAGCTAAGTTAATTATGCATCAAAATAGATAGCTCTCAATAGACAAAAACTCTGAGGCTTAAAATCTCACACTGCTTAGTCCCAAGGTTGTCATACAATTTGCCACAATCATTAATCGCAGTAAAAACAATAACAACATTCTCAACATACAATCATGAGTACAACCACAAGCATTGATTTTCACAAGGTCAAACATGCTTTCAACGTAATTCAAAATCAATTTATGAGCAAACACAAATGCTTCTCCTCAAAGTCATGCAAAACTCACTCAAAGTCATGACACCAATGCATTCATATTTTTCAGACCAACCAAGTCACACTTTTGATTATTGAAAGTAGGAAATGAAAATAAAAAAGAAAGCAAACTCTTTTTGGGTGGGTACACCTGTTGCTCAAATCTCTCTGCTCCTTATGTCTTCATCGTCATCATCATCATCAATACCTAGCACTCACAAGGAAAAAAAGACACTCGAACAAACAGGTTCACCCAATAATTTTAGAAGCCAAGATTTGAGAATTGAAAATCGAAAAAACATAAAAACAAAGGAAGATAATTGAAAGGAGAAAACATAAAAATAACAAGAACAAAAGAAAAATGTTGAACATAAACACAAACACACCAACCAAACAACAATTCCAATATACAGAATGATTAAAACAGATTTCCCAAGTAACCTCACTCAGATGCCTCTTGTTTCAAGATCACTCAGTACTCTCACAAGATGATGAGTACTACTTTCCCTGTTCTCAAGGTTAAAAACACTCAAATTCCTCTTATTACGCCTATCTAAGCTCGACACACCTTTCCAATCCCTTGGCCTAAGCATGCATCAAGACTCGCATTAAGAACAAGAACAGTATGGTCAAACACACAATCCCATCGTTGGTGACTTGCACAATTTGGTTTGATTTGGTTAGTTCGGTTATTGAATTGCCATTCCTTGGACCTCCAATAACTATATCATGCTCTAAGGCGTACCCCGAGACAAGCGTTGCGCACAAACAAAACCAATGGAAAGCATAAACATCTATAGGCAAGCTGCATATGAGAAAAATAAGAAAAGGAAACAAAAAACAAAGTCTAAAAGAGTCACAAATGCTCAAATTGCCTTATATTGGAACACAAGTCCTTGGCAACGACGCTATAAACTTATTAGTGAAAAAGGACAAGTGCACTGGTCGTACATAACAAGTAATAAATATATCATTCTCTCAATAGAGACTTGTGCAACACATGATAAATCTCACAATTCACAACTCAAATAGACAACAAAGCTCATAAAAACACAAAGAAACTTTTTTTGGTATTTTATGAAACAGTTCGTATGCAACAAAAATTTAACATAGATTATATATAATTGTCAAGACTAGATTTCATTCACTTTATTCTCATGCATTCATAAACATCTCAATTCCAATTTCATGTCAAAATCAACTCATAAGAATAGTCAAATCCTATTCTTATCGACTTTGGGTCTTTGATAACCCATCAAGTTCCAATTCCTTAAATCCTCAAAAAGTGAAATCATGTATTAAGTTCAAGAGTCTTAAGATTACTAATGAATCATGTTCTATCCCTAGATGCAAGCTACATTAGGCATTCAATTTCAATTCTAGGCTCAAAAGACATTTTCCAACACCTCAAGAACCACAAATCATACATGGGTGGCTAAACCAAAGCAATCATTAAGCATGGAAATCAAATACTAACATAGAAATGGAAAAGTATATCGATTAACATCACAAAATGCACAAGATTCAGTTTATTACATCTAATCTCAACACATAGGTTTAACTCTCCATGGTGGAGAACCTAAGGTTTACAAATAGAAGAGATAGGAAAGAAATGGAAACCGAAGAGAAGATGCAAGCCCTCTCCCAAGGTTCTTGGCAGCCCCTCCATGCTCCAATTGCGCCTCCCATTCGTGTCACCATCTCCCAATCGCAACCCATCACCCTCTCCGACCCCAAAAGGGGGAAAATCATCATGAATGGAGGAGAATACCCAAGGAGGAGTGGGAGAGCTTCCCAACACTCCTAGCAACCTCCAAGAGGCTCTCCAAGCACCCAAAAGTGTTTCTCTATTGTGCAAAATGAGGAGTGGTCCAACCTTCACGAGAAATAAGATTAAAAACTGAATTTTCGACATGTTAGTGACGTTACCGCTCAACCTTGTCTCAATAGCGCTTTGCGCCAAGTTTTACTAATTGAATGGCGCTCAACCCCACCTTTCACCGCTCAGCCTTGTGGCGCTCATCCCCAGGTCGCCACCGCTCAGCCTTGTGGCACTCAACTCCAGTTTTCAACTGCTCAACCTTGGGTAGCTTGATAACATTATGTATATGAAGCACTAGGTGTGATTCCAATGGCCCTCGATATGGGTATTTGCTTCAAAATCAATCTTTTCTTGTCGAATCATTCTCCCATGAGTTCTTGCTTGTTTTCCTCCACCACAAATGTTTCCTATTAACTTATTTAACACACTTAAAAGATAGATTAGATGCACAACAAGCATAAAACAATGCAAAACACACTAAACTTGAGGATATAACAAGATAAAAGCTAGGAAAGATTTGATTTATTCATGATAATAAACACACAAAAAGAGGTAAAAATTGACATTATCAACAATTGTGTCAACAAGGAAAAAGTATGTGAGACAAATACAAAGTGTGAATGTTGTTTCCACGTATCCCTGTATGAGAAAGATAAGGAGAGAAAATAGGGAAGTGGCCAAAGTAGAAATACATTACATGGTTGGCCAACATAGTCTTGGTCAAAAAATCCAACGACAAATGGAGGATGTGCATCAACTACATAGATCTTAACAAGGCTTGTTCTAAGGACACATACCCTTTACTTAGCGTTGACAAGTTGGTGGATTGGGAAGCTGGAAAGGTGCTAAGTTTTCTTGATGGCTAGTCGGGCTACAATCAGATCCCAATGTACTTGTACGATAAGGAGAAAACGACATTCATTACGGAGGATGCCAATTTTTATGGCGAGGTTATGCCTCTTGGATTGAAGAATACAAGGGCTACTTATCAAAGATTGATGGATAGAGTGTTCCATCATCTTATCGAGAGGTGCGTGGAACTCTATGTAGACGATACGGTAGTAATGTCGGACTCACTCGAGCAGTACGTGAGCGACTTGGATAAGGTATTTGCAACCATCTGTAAGTACAACATGAGACTGAATCTAGAGAAATAAGTGTTTGGGGTAACCAGAGGAAAATTTCTGGGGTTTATGCTAACCCATAGAGGCATTGAGGCCAACCTAAACAAGTGTCAAGCAGTCATGACAATGAAAAGTGTAAGACCCACAAAATTTAATTAATTCATTAAATAATTAATTAATACGGGTGGTGGGAGCCTTTATGGCAATTAATGTTAAATGATATGACGTGAAAATGTATTAGCTCAAATGGTTGAGAGTATTTGGTTGTTATAATAAGACTTGGGTTCAAGTCCTGTGGTGCCATTTATGTGTTATTTAATTGATTTTTATTGATTTTTATTTTAATAATAATGTGCTTGAACATGATTAGTGAGTGCATAATTGGAGCTGAATTGTGGGAGAACTAAAGGAAGCCATTTTGGTAAAGAAGAAACTATCACCTATTCAGTTTTAAGCAATGAATCTAGGTTAGGGGAGTTGAGCCTCGTTAATTTTATGTTTAAGATTAACTACAAGATGTACAACATGATTATGTATGATTATTTTCTGTCTTTGCTTGAATTTTGTGTTTTTAGAATTTTTCCAGAAATTGCCTAGCGGGCGATGAATTGCCGCCAGGCGACTCATGCCATTTTCTATGCAAATTATGGGTTCCTAATAGGAACTGCCTGGCGGCATGAATGTGCCGCTAGGCGATGCAGTCTCGTTACATAGTTTCTGGGTTTTCTTGATGAATGGCTTGGCGGTGATGAACACTCGCCAGGCGAAGCGAGCAATGTGGCTCGATTTTGATGTTTTGGGGTTTTTGTGATGAAGGGTTATCTTGTTTTCTTTTAGAGTTATGAATATGGTGAAGTTGCTTAAGAAAGATTTTTGAAAATTCCCACTAGACATTAAGATAGCAAGCTACTAGATGTGAAGGTTCATTTCTCAAGTTCATGAAAGGAAGAAGATAGTTGGATTCAAGTTAAAACACACACGGATTCCACACACTTAAAGAGCAAAATGAAAGAAGAAATAAGTAAAATGGAAAGCATAGAAGATGAGCAATGGGTGAAGCACGTCACTCATAGGGGGGATCTAAGCCAACCAAACCCTAGAGATGAGTGATGGTGCCGCCACTTGCAAGCAAGATAAGGCAAAGGTGAGTTCACTTCTAGGAAGGAGAGCTCATGGCAATGGTGGTTGAAACACAAAGTTTATAACAACAAATGACCAACCCTTTTACAAGACAAGGAGCACCCTTTAAATAGGAGTTCATAAGGGTCCTTTAGCAAATACAAAAACATGAAAATGACTAACTAACAAACCCTAAAAACCTAAGCTAGGGTAATTCTCGGCCAAGTGAAGGAATGTGGTTGGTGGATTCATTTCCATGAGAATTCTAGGCTAAAAGAGGAAGGAGACCAAGTAGCCTTCTAAGGAATAAACCAAAAAGGCAAAAGGAGACAAGGTACATGTCTACTTTTGCTTTTACTTTATGCTTTTTGCTTTCCTCTCTCTTCCACATCATCCATGTGCTCCAATCACCATGTGCCACCTAGCATGCTCTACTTTCTCTTAATTACCTACAAAACAAGACAAACAAAGATTAGCATGTTGGTTTAAGTTAATCTAATCTTGGTCAAAGGTCAACTTTGGGTCAAAGTCAACAAGTTAACCAAAATAAGTCAACTAAAAACCAACTTAGGGAATTCAAAATAAAGTGATGCAAAACAAAGATAAAGGTGATGGAATAGAAGACTCCCCTCTAGTCATGCTTCTAGTGATCCTTCTTGAGGGAGCTTCTATGGAGGTGCCATGGATGGTCACGCCTTCATCATTCTGGGCTGTTTTTTATTAAGGGAGAAATTGGTTTAGATCATGGATGGAATGAGAGAACGAAAAAATTATGAATTGTAGTGTGATTCGAAGGAAGTGAGTGGAATTGATCAAAGATGACTATTAGGGTTTAAGAATTGGGGGTTTTAGATTTTGATCATATTAAGGGAAGGATGTTAATTGAATTCTATGTGTTGGAAGTGTATGAACGAAATATGAACTTAATCACGTGAGTGCAAACTATTAAGTCGAAAACTTAGAGAAACTAGGAATTTGGATTTGATAAGGTTCACAACTGCAAGGGGGGAAATTCTAGGAGGCTACAACAACGTGAATCGCCTAGCGGTAGTCCCATTACCGCCCGACGCCAGATCAGAGCAGTAGGCATTGTGTGTTGGCGTATAGTGGAGGTTAGGAAATTAATCTGGGTCATGTGGAGTATAATTTTAGTAGTTGGGGATGTTATGGGGATTTTCTTACGTTGAAAATGTGGTGTAAATATTATTAAGGTAAAATTGTGATGTTATTTGAGTGGGGTGAATATTAAGGTAATAATTGGGGTAAAGGATAGAGATATAATATAAGTGTTATGATGTTAACATGGGTATATGGAGAATTATTAAGGTTGATCTTAAGCAATTCAAAAGGTTGATATACTTGGGTTGGTGAACCTATATGGGTGTAGAAAGTTAGTAATGAGCTAGCAAGTGTGGGAATTGATACAAGTAACTTTGCTTTGGTTGTTTAATGTTTGTCAATGTGATGGAGAATGTAATCTGTACTGTATGCTTGAAAACTAGTACTATGCAAGTACTAGTGTAGTGACTGGTAGTGGTATTTGATCGTTAGGCGATAGCTGCAACTCCAGAGGGTAACAGAGATGAGTGGCGCCTGGCGGCAAAGGTGGGTCATGCTGGCCCGCCCCGCATTTCCAATGCGGACTGAAAAGTCTTGCTTATCCCGCATAAATGTAGGCTCATGGCCTAGTCTGCCTATTTTTTGTTTATTAAATTATCTTAAAATGTCAATATTCAACAAATTGGGATACTTTAACAAGTTCACAACATAATTGAAGACTTTGGGGAGTGGGATGATAAATTGATAATTCAACATTTTCATCATTTTCATATTTGTATTTTGACATACACGATATATTCTTCAAATTTTAGCATAGTGAAAAATAAATAATACTTGTCTTTTCCAATCATACAAAAATTTATAATATTCATACATAATCCAAAAGAAAAGTAATTGATATACACAAGTGCAAGTATTTTTTTATGTGGGCTAGCAAGCTGATCTGCGTGGGCTACGGGCTTTTGCAAGTCAGGCTTATGCAGGCCAGCGGGCTCAATATCCTAGCTCGTCTCGCATTTTTTTACAGGCCTACGAGTCAAGCCGTCGGGCCAAGCCCACATTGCCACCCCTAGCTATTGAAGGCATCCACTCCATTTCGAAATTTCCGCTCATTGGAACTACACCCAAGTTGGGGATTTTCACATTTTCTCCTCTGGTTTATGGTTTCCTCTCTTGTTTGAGAACTAATGGTAAGTATTGATTCCTTGAGGATAATGGAATGAACCCTTAAGATGTTCATTTTCGAGTTATATTTTGTTTGCCTTTCTTTAAATTCCATTTTCATGGTTAAACACGAAATTGATGTATGCTTAATCTCAATCTAGTGTTTGTGCACCTTAATTGAATTGTATCCATGCTTAATAGGTGTGGGTTGTTCACAACATGCTTAATCTGTGGGTGTTAATTGTTTGAAGTGTGCTTTGCCTAATGGCCTATTGAACTCGTGTTAATTTTTGTTTATTTGATTGATTTCGATTTTCATGAGAGTAAATTGGATAGAACAATTAATTTCATAATTTGTGATTGGTGAATTTTCATTTGAATTAATGAATCAATGTTGCTCTCGCTACTCTTTTATACAAATTGAAATTACGTTTTTCACTTTGTGTTACATTTCTGAATGTGCCAAACCCCTCTTTTGTTGTATTTGGAACCTTTGATTGAAAGCATTGTTCACTAGAAGACGACCTTGGGATAGCTCCTGAGTACTACATTTAAACTGTTTTATTTGGTCGGGTATAACCTCGATCAGAAATTTCTCACCAAACTAGGAAGTTTCGTTTTATATTAGAGAGGCCATAGGTATGGGTGCTTAAATGCTCGAATACTTGTTAGGGGCTCCTATACCAGCAACCTGGAATGCCTTGTATCTAAAATTTTATTATATTAAAATGTTTTCATTTAAAACGATGTATAATTTCTTACATTGATCTTATTTCCCTAAGGAGGGTTCTGGTCAAGCATGTTTTGATGATGCACCATAGCAATAAATAAACAATTTTCTTTAACACATGTGCTATTATCACATCATCTTTTCACATTGCACATATATTTTCATTAAAGGTAAGGGAAGCTACGTCAAAACAAGATGATCCCCCCATATTTTATGAAAATGGGTAAGGAAGCTTCACTAACAAATGATGATCACTCGCATACTCCCACTAGTTGATGAAGGATTAACTTGTTCCTTTTTAAGATTATTGAATATGGTGTGAGTTGATTAAGAAAGCTAAGTGAAATCCCCACTAGACATTAAGATAACAAGCTATCTAGATGTGAAGGTTCCTTTCTCAAAGCTCAAGAGAAGAAGATGATGGATTGATTGAAAATGAAAAGGAAATGGAAAGCACATAAACCATAGAAAACAAAGAACAATTAAAGGAAGAAGAAAACATAAAATGGAAAAGAAAGAAATGGTAAAAATGTGAGAAGCACGCCACTACAAGGCTAGGCTAGAAGCCATGACAACCTTGAAGATGAGTGGATGTGTGCCGCCACTTGCTATACAAGATAAGGCTTAAAAGTATTCACTCCCTAGGGAGGAAACTCTCACAAATGGTTGAGACACAAGAGTGTTTTTACTTTAAAATGTTCAACCCTTTTACATGTCTAGGAGCACCCCTTATATAGAAGAGTTTAGGGGCCTCTAAGCAAATAAAAGATACCTAAGGATGTCTCTACAAAAACCTAACCCTAGCTTCTAGAAACTAGGTCAAATAAGGTTACAAAAATGAGAGACAAAAGAGCCAACTATGGTGTGTGCAAGGCTAATTTCGTTCTAGCACAAAAGGAGACAAAGAATGTGTCTCATATGTCTCCAAAAAGTGGTCAAAGTGTGCTAAAAACAAAGGAGACCAAAGGTACATAGGTACACTTGCTTCATGCCTTTTACTTTATGCTTTATGCCTTTGCTTTACTCTCTCCTCCACATCATTTATGCTCCCCAATCACCATGTGCCACCTAGTATTGCTTTCTTACTCCTAATTAACCTACAAAGCAAATAAACATAGATTAGCATGTTGGCTTAAGTCAAGTCAACTATAGTCAACAAGTCAAACCTAGTCAAAGGTCAACAAGTCAACTAAAGTTGATTCAACTAAGTCAACTTAGGGAATCAAAAATAACAAACACAAATGAAAAGGATGAAGGATTAGTGAACTTCCTTTCTAAACATGCTTAGTCTTCTTAAGCATGTGCCTTCATCCTTGGTTGGGGTCAATCCTTCATCATGCTCCCCTTCTTGGAGAGAATTTGACCACAAATTCTTTAAGCCTTTGTAGATGGAGCTTGACTTGATTTGGGGGAGGGTTTGCGCCTCCCTTTTATGAGCTCTTGTTCCATCTTTTCTAAGGGTACTACCCCTAGCTTTGGTTAGGCCATCCCTCTTTTCTAGACCACTCTTCTTCTCATGCTTGCGCATTGGGTCTTCCTTTTGAGCCTTGTAAGAGAAGAAAGAATGGTGATGTCCATCTTGCTTTGAAAATATTTTTTTAGAGGCAAGTAATACATTGGAGGTAACTTGCTCTTTTTCTTTTTCATCTGTTCTCTTATCTTTCACTTTATTTTGGTCCTCATTTGCTTGATTGGGTGAGAGAGGTAGGAGTGTGAACTTCTTGCCTTGGAAAGAGAAAGCATAGGTGTTAGCATGGCCATCATAAAAGACTTTTCTATCAAATTGCCATGGCCTACCTAATAAAATATGAGTTTCTTCCATAGGCACAACATCACATAACACCTAATCTTTAAAATTTCCAATTGAAAAGTTAATGAGGACTTGTTGAGTTACTTTAATGTCTTCTTTCTTAAGCCATGATAGCTTGTAGGGCTTGGCATGAGGGATAGTTTTCAAGCCAAGCTTGTCCACAACCCTTGTGCTAGACACATTTACACAACTTCCATTATCTATGAGGAGGGGACATAGTTTGTCTTTGATATGACACATTGAATGAAAAAGGTTTTGTCTTTGAGAAGGGTCAAGTTCCTTGGAAACTTGTCTTAGTTGGTGCCTTATCATTAACAATCCACCTTCAAGGGGTTTAATCCTTTCACTTGAAGAAGAAGTGAGGGAAGAAGTACTTTTAGGGAAAGGGGGAGAAGAATGTTCACTCTCTACTTCTTTTTTAAGGTTTAAGGCCATGGTTCTTTTGGTGGGACAATTTGAAGCTATGTGCCCATATCCCAAACACTTAAAACATTTTATAGAACTTGTCCTTGTACCTTGAGAAGAATTAGGAGTTTCATTAGAAGGCCTAGACCAATTAGTCCTAGGAGGTGGGTCTTTGGAACTCTTGAGTGGTGATTTATCATGTTTTCTTTCTTTATCTTTCCAAGTACTAGAATAGTAGTCATTGTATGAACCACTCCTCTTGGCCTCTTTTTGCAATTGAGTTTCAACTTTGATGGCCAAATGTAAAACTTTGTCAAGAGAAGAGTACTCATATAACTCTACTAAATCTTGTATGTCCCTCTTTAACCCACTCACAAATCTAGCTACCTTTTCCTCTTCACTTTCAAATTGGAGTCCTACTTTTAGAAGCACGGACTCTGATGAGTTCAAATTTTTGCCCTCATTTAATATTTAAATTTGGGGATTTAATTGAATTTTCTGTGCTAAAAGATTGATTTAATTAGGATTTGTGATTATTGGATTTATTGAGTAAGTTTGGTAAAAGTGGCGTAAAAATTGATTTTAGTTGCATAAAATATTATTGGATATTCTAACGTTTGTTAATGCAGCTGGAATTTATTTTTGGTCATTAATAGTGTGGATTTTGAAATATTCAAAGTTACAAAATAAGTCCAAAATCAAGAAATTCTGAAAAAGAATAAATCAGGAGCTAAATGCACCCCCAAATTTTATTTGCACACTCCTCCCTCAAGTGGACCACAAAAACCTGTTCTGCACCCCCAGTTTTCACTAAGTTGCACCCCTCCTACCACTTAAACTCCACTCAACCAGATCATGCCATGTGCCAATCCCCACCTCTTAAAATTAGCCAACCAAAGCAAGCCACGTGGCAACAATCCTTGCACTAACAAGCTGTCCAATGGAAGGCTGCCACGTCATCATCTTCATCTCCCAAAACCCTAACCCTAATTTTCTTTTCTCCTTCCACCACCATGGCAGCCGCCGCCGCACCTCCTCACCTCGCCGGCCACCACTGCATCACCATCACACCATTGTCGGCGACGCACCAACAACCACTGCACCACCGTGACCATTTCCATCTTGTTTCGCGCCTCCACCAACGCGCATCCAACCTGCACCATGCCGGCAACTACCTCCCTGCCGTCCTCTTCGCCAGAAAATGCTGCAGCGCGCCACACACACAGATCCATGGCAGTCGCGAGTACACCGCTAGCGCGACCTGCGCAGTTCCGTCACGCATCCAACCTCCACCATCGTTTTCTCGTCCGCAGCGCCACCATCGCGATGCCATTTCCTTCTTCCCGCGAGCGTTCAGCCACTTCACGCACAGTTCACCATCTTCTTCGTCTGCGTTACGCACCACTGTAGCCAGATCTGCACCGCGACGCGCCACCACCAGAGGAGAAGAGAAGCTGCATCTGCGCGAACCTTGTTCCGCCATCATCTTCCTCCATCAAAGCGCGAGTTCTTCTTCCTCGTGCACAACTATAACAGCGCGCCATCATTCCCGCACCACCGCGTCGCAAACTCCATTTCCGCAGCCACCGCCGCAGATCGAACGAGATGAACGTTTCCACCTTGCGCCACCACGAACCTGCACTGCGGAGCAACGTCGCCGGAGAAGAAGAAGAAGCCTGCCGCCATTGCCGTCACGAGGGAGGGAGGAGAGTGTGAAAGTGAAACCCTAATTCTAGAAAGTGTATTCTGCGCCACGTGTCTGCGTCTGATAGGCAGTCAACTAGTCAAACTCTGGTCAAATTGGTCAAACTCTGGGTAATTTTGTAAAAATGCTTAAATAAGAGGGACAGAATTGGAAATTGGACAGAAATTAAGTTGCTAATTAATTAAATAAAAATAAAAGATTTTAGCAACTGACAGATAAAGCCCAAAGTCCAGTGGAAGCCTATATAAAGAGACTTAAGGGAGCAGAAGCGGGGGACTGACAATTTACAACTTACAGCTTAGACACTTAGAACTCTCTGGTTTTGGCAGATACCGTCTCCACCACATCTCTCATTCTTTCTTTTATTTTCTTTCTTTCATATCATCATGTATTCCATCAAAGTCATGGAGGGCTAATCTTTTAGGGTTGATTCCACTGTAATTTCTTAAATGGATTCTGAGGTTAGATGAATTTATATATTTTGTTATTTTGATTATTGTTGTGGTTTTTGTTTATCTATGTCCTTTGCTTCTTAATCGAATAGAAAATAATGATTTTAAATCTACATACATGCTAATCATATGAGTTAAAAGGTTTTTAAATAAAATTGAGACTTTACTTTGATTTTGTTTAGAAACTTTCATTTGATTAAATAAGTTTTTGCTAATAATTGAGACTTTAATTTGATTAGAGGTAATTACTTTAACTAAAATTAGTCAAGACTTTACTTTGATTAATTAAGTTTTCTATTTGGTAAAGAAACAAAGGAATAGACATGATTAGGCATAGTAAAATTAATTGAGACTGTACTTTGATTAAATTTACTATGGACAATCTAAACAATTCTCACTTTTAATTGAGACTGTACTTTGATTAAAAGTGAGGATGCCAACAAATGAATTGAGTCTTTACATTGATTTATTTGTAAATCAACAACAATAATTAATTTAACAATAATCTCTAGATAACCAATGAAGAATCTTATTTAGAAAAAGCAGTGGAATTGACCTATTTACTATTACTGTGTTTACAATCTTCCGTGACATTTTCTTTGCATATCAAAACCCCCCTATTTTTATAGTTGCTAGTTTTAAATTGCATTTTTGAGAATCAAATATTTGAGATCAATTCCGTATTCGTTGTGAGACGACTCAGGGTTATCTTAACCCTAACTATTTTCTTCACTACAAACTGGCAATACTGAAGTTGCTAAAGTAGTGGTAATTTGATCGCCTAACGATAGCGATATCAGACTCCATTAACTTTTAATATTCATCCACACACATGGACCCTTGTTAAAGCCTTTGGAGCTTCAAAACAGTCTCCCTTCTATAGTAGAAAGGAAAAAATCTAACGCGCATCAAATTTTTAAGGTCCCTCCAAGAAGTCGCGAGTGACTCTTGGTTAATATTGTCCATACATAATTGATGCCACCAAGTCATGGCATAATCCTCAAACTCTAAGACTACCAAATCTACTTGCTTTTGATGACTAACTACATGAATGGTAAAAATTTGGTCCACTTTTTGTTCCCACTCAATGTAGATGTTTGGGTCATTTTCTCCTTTGAACTTAGGAATCTTTGGAGTTTGCTTCTCTTGTGATGGTTTGTGCCTAGAATGCCCTCTTTTCCTAGCCTCTCTTTCTTGCTCCTTAGCTTCAAGCCTTTGAATGTGCTCTTGGATTCTTAGGTCACTTTGCTCCTTGTCCTTTCTTAATTGTTCAAAGGCCTCCTTCCTAGACAACTCCAAATCCCGAAGCAATCTCATCAATGTATTGTTTTTGTTTGGTGTAGGTGCATTTGATGAACTTGCCATGATTCCTACAACAAAAGCACTCAAATCCGAGACAAAATAAATGGATTAGGGGTTAGACAACATGAAAATCGAGACCAAATCCAACCCAAAATGCAACCCAAGTGTTTAGATCACACTCCCAAAGTAACAAGGCAAGGCTAACACTCAAAATCCACCAAAGGAGTGAAGCAAACACTTTTAAAAACTTGTTCAAAACCTTTCAAATGCAAGACAAGTGATTCGGCCACAACACCCCAAGAGTTTCAAGAAAAGAAAACTACTAAGACAAAACAAATAACACCTAGTGACAAGCAAGAAAAGCACAAAAACAAGGAAAGCTAAACTCTAAGGAAAGAAAAATATTGGTGACAAAACTTTGAACAAGACTAACACAAGAAAAGCAAATTTTTAAGACTCTATGGAAAGTACTTGACAAGCATCTTCAAGTCTTAAATCATGCATACACCAAGAAATATCATAACCAAGTCAAAGAATGGAACTAATTTGCCAATATCACCCATTTCTCAAGCATGAAAACTAGTAGCATAACACTTAGTGACAAACACACTTTGAGTTCACCAATGAGCAAGTTTGCTCTCGGTTTTTTGACAAATTTTGGTGTAAAAATTTTCTTCTTTTCACAACTAGCTTCATAAAATGGTGAGAAAGAGTTTTAGGTGGCTTGGACACTTAGTTCCTAAAGTTTTAGGGCAAAATCAATTTCATGGAGCATACATAAGCAAGACATAAAGTGAAAGCAAGATTCAAATACTTGGAAAAACAAGAATAAGAAAACTTCAAGTTAACATATGACATATGACTCAAGCAAAAGTTAAACACATTTAAAGACTCAACATGACATACACAAAGACACAAACATGTAGCTATCATGCATTTAAACTCATGGATTTGAGGCTCAAAGAATAAGCATCCAAAGACATGTTATCCAACAACATTTAGGAGTAAGAAGAGTACCAAAAACAATAGCCAAAACTGCCCAACATAACCTGAAAAACGTTGATTCGCGGTGATCTCGGCAGCTCTGACCTTTTCTCACTATTTCAGTCATAACTCTCTCCACAGAACTCCAAATGCATTGGTTCTTTTTTTGTTAAAAACTAGACTAACAAAGCTTTGTTTTTACATCAAGAACGTAATTTTTGGACCACTGATCATGTGCAGTTTAATCTTTTAAAATCATGAACAGTTTCTGCCAGCATTGTTTTTATGTGGACAATTCAAAGATAGCTACACAAGACAAGGTTAGAACATGAAAACACCATATTCAAGATAACCTAGGCTCTAGATACCAAATGATGAAGGATTAACTTGTTCCTTTTTAAGATTATTGAATATGGTGTGAGTTGATTAAGAAAGCTAAGTGAAATCCCCACTGGACATTAAGATAGCAAGCTATCTAGATGTGAAGGTTCCTTTCTCAAAGCTCAAGAGAAGAGGATGATGGATTGATTGAAAATGAAAAGGAAATCGAAAGCACATAAACCATAGAAAACAAAGAACAATTAAAGGAAGAAGAAAACATAAAATGGAAAAGAAAGAAATGGTAAAAATGTGAGAAGCACGCCACTACAAGGCTAGGCTAAAAGCTATGACAACCTTGAAGATGAGTGGATGTGTGCCACCACTTGCTATGCAAGATAAGGCTTAAAAGTATTCACTCCCTAGGGAGGAAACTCTCACAAATGGTTGAGACACAAGAGTGTTTTTACTTTAAAATGTTCAACCCTTTTACATGTCTAGGAGCACCCCTTATATAGAAGAGTTTAGGGGCCTCTAAACAAATAAAAGATACCTAAGGATGTCTCTACAAAAACCTAACCCTAGCTTCTAGAAACTAGGTCAAATAAGGTTACAAAAATGAGAGACAAAAGAGCCAACAATGGTGTGTGCAAGGCTAATTTCGTTCTAGCACAAAAGGAGACAAAGAATGTGTCTCATATGTCTCCAAAAAGTGGTCAAAGTGTGCTAAAAACAAAGGAGACCAAAGGTACATAGGTACACTTGCTTCATGCCTTTTACTTTATGCTTTATGCCTTTGCTTTACTCTCTCCTCCACATCATTTATGCTCCCCAATCACCATGTGCCACCTAGCATTGCTTTCTTACTCCTAATTAACCTACAAAGCAAATAAACAAAGATTAGCATGTTGGCTTAAGTCAAGTCAACTATAGTCAACAAGTCAAACCTAGTCAAAGGTCAACAAGTCAACTAAAGTTGATTCAACTAAGTCAACTTAGGGAATCAAAAATAACAAACACAAATGAAAGGGATGAAGGATTAGTGAACTTCCTTTCTAAACATGCTTAGTCTTCTTAAGCATGTGCCTTCATTAATCAAATGTCGTGTACATGTAGAAAAATTCATGAGAGTGACCTTCTCGTCCATGACAGACATTATCCCCACTTTTGACTCATTTTATGATTATCATATGCCCATTTACAGTCTTTGCTATTATTTCAACCCTTTTGCATAAAGCGGCTATGGTGGAAGCCCATCTGAATCTAGCCAAAGGCAGTTTCACTCTAGGATATACCTACTCATATCTCGGGTGATGTAGGGCCGAGAACTCCTCATCACTCTCGGTACGATCACTACCCAAACTAGAACTACTAGGGTTGGACACATTCAATTCTCCCTCGAAGCCGCTAGTCCTACTAGAATAAATTCAAGCAGAGGACGACGACATACCTAGAGGTGTGGTGTGATTACAACTTTATCTTTCGGCATAAGGGAGGCTCACTTATCGGACAACTTGCGTGCCCCACCATTGGATCGTACTTCTACATATAGTGGATCTTGGATTCCACACTGAGGTGTTTGTCACCAATGGATTTAGCCACATCTAACGAAAGGTAAGACCGTGCCTCTTCATCTTTTCCCTAGAAGGGGCTAGTGTATAGGGGAGTTGATTACATCATTGCCCCACCTAGGCATGAGTACCTCTTGGCCTCATCAAGGGGCTGGTACATCTCGGCCTAACCAACATATGGGCTTGGAGTACAAACGTACATCACATTTGGGCTTAGCGGTACATGCATACATTTCGGATGGATTTCAAGAGCCTTCATGGCATAATGAGGCTGCAATGAATGTGAGTTACGATAGGGCATTCATGGGGTTTATGGGTATTCATGAAGGAATAAAAACGATCTTGAGAGTAAGCAACTAATTTCTGTCTAAATCAAATGAGAAATGTTCAAATGGTTAAGAGAGGTCAAAATGTTGATCAATACTTAAATATGAGGCACAATAGAAGAAGAAATATCGACTATATGAGAGATGCTTTTTTTACAATTATAATCCACACAACATATAGTTTAATTACCTAAATCAAAGGCCTAACCAAGGAATGGAAATCAAACTTTATAATAAACATTATTTTGTGTCTCCACTTGAGGCTCCTATACCAGCAACCTAGTTAAACATGAAATTGATGTATGCTTAATCTCAATCTAGTGTTTGTGCACCTTAATCGAATTGTATCCATGCTTAATAGGTGTGGGTTGTTCACAACATGCTTAATCTGTGGGTGTTAATTGTTTGAAGTGTGCTTTGCCTAATGGCCTATTGAACTCGTGTTAATTTTTGTTTAGTTGATTGATTTCGATTTTCATGAAAGTAAATTGGATAGAACAATTAATTTCATAATTTGTGATTGGTGAATTTTCATTTGAATTAATGAATCAATGTTGCTCTCGATACTCTTTTATACAAATTGAAATTACGTTTTTCACTTTGTGTTACATTTCTGAATGTACCAAACCCCTCTTTTGTTGTATTTGGAACCTTTGATTGAAAGCATTGGTCACTAGAAGACGACCTTGGGATAGCTTTTGGTCGGGTATAACCTCGATCAGAAATTTCTCACCAAACTAGGAAGTTTCGTTTTACATCAGAGAGGCCATAGGTATGGGTGCTTAAATGCTCGAATACTTATTAGGGGCTCCTATACCAGCAACCTGGAATGCCTTGTATCTAAAATTTTATTATATTAAAATGTTTGCATTTAAAACGATGTATAATTTCTTACATTGATCTTATTTCCCTAAGGAGGGTTCTGGTCAAGCATGTTTTGATGATGCACCATAGCAATAAATAAACAATTTTCTTTAACACATGTGCTATTATCATATCATCTTTTCACATTGCACATATATTTTCATTAAAGGTAAGGGAAGCTACGTCAAAACAAGATGATCCCCCCATATTTTATGAAAATGGTTAAGGAAGCTTCACTGACAAATGATGATCACTCCCATACTCCCACTAGTGGGTAAGGAAGCTTTATCAACCTAGATGATCCTTCTCATATATATCTAATGGAACAATATAGATGGAAGAATTGTCCCTTGTGTTTTTGTACGATATGAACAACTCTCTTTCCCAAACTTCCATTCACAACGACCTAGGGATGAGTACATCTCGACCTCAACAAGGGGCGGACACATCTTGGACAACTCACTACATCATACTGTGACAACTATCCTATGCATAAAGGTAAAGCAATTGTTATGTACATGGTTATTATGTCCGAAGTTAGTAAAGTTCTTCAAACAATTATGCCAAAAGAAATAGGAGAATTTTCATTGCAATCATGTCTAGTTACATTAATTAGGTTACTAGAAAAAAGGTAACAACTTAATTACACAAGACTTTCCTACGTAGCCTTAACCAAAATTCTTAACACTACAAAGAGGAATGCCTTCATATGTCAGGAGAAGATAGGAGTTCCTTTGGCTCGTTTGGGGGAGAATCGACTTCATGACCTAGAAGGTGAACACAAGGCAGGTCCTCAATGGCCATAAGGACTCCGTTTTGCACATCTTTATCAATGTGGTAGCGTACATCTTCACCGTTAATGTTGAAAAGGTAAAAGGCCTGGCATAAGACATTGTAGAAACCTTCCTCATGTTTAGACATCATGTACACCTTGAGCTGACGTATCCTCTTAAGGATCGAGGTATGGTCATTCTTGGGAGCCGCAAACTCTTCGTTGATCTACTATAGGGTGGCCAATGATTTCTCATTCTTTTTCTCCAGGTCTTTACAATGAGCCTTCCATATGTTATGTTCTACCAGGAGTTAGGACCTCTCTTTTTTCACATTACTTAGTTGTAGGGAGACCTCTTTTTTACCAATATTGCTTTCAGCTAAATCCTTCTTCAAGCTCTCTATTTCGGCAGTCAATTTCTTGGTGTTCGACAATTTCCTTAGGACAAATGTCGACCCATCAATATTGCCCTTACATGGAATTCATTCAATGCGTACAATATAGTCTTTGGGTGTCTAGCCAAGACTATGTCAGCCTCCTATGTTGACAAGGACAATACTATGCCCTTGTTAATTTTATCTTAGCATCAAAGAAACTTGCAAAAGAATCCACTACACTCTCGTTGGTCGTTACTCGTATTTTCTTTAGGGAAGGAGGTCGAGGAGTTCCTGGCTTGGCAGACTGTTCCCTGCGTTTACACTTTTTCATTTCGATAGGGAGGGGCATCAGGTCACCTTTTTGAGTCGATAACCTCTCAGTCCCAAGATGAATGGCACTTTCTCCAGCTTTCCTCTTCTCTTCCTCTAACCTTTTTCTCCTCAGTTCTTAGAAAATATCCTTACTAGAGGGACCAATAGCGACCACGATATCTACAATAAAAGTAAAACATAAACCAGGGTTAACCGCACAAAGGCCACATATAGTAAGTTGGATATACATATCGAAAATGTCATCACGTGGATGGGAGGATCTAAATACCCCAACAATTTTTTCTAGAAAGGAGCTTCTTAGGCATTTGGTCCAAGTAGGACAACACATGCAAGTCTTCTAGGGTCAGGCATGATCTCGGCCAAATGCGATATTAGTAGGTTTCTTGGTCCAGTAAAAGCGAAATTTAGGCCTTTTATCGTCAAAATAAAAGTATTTAATGAATTCTAACCTTATGGTCCAGTCTTGAACCTTTTAAAGGACTAGGTGTTAGATGCTAGCAAGCACTGATGGTTTTGACCAATTGAGGATAACCAACAGACCAATTCCCCTAGATGATATTGTAGTACTACAAAAAACACTTGAGGGAAGGTTTTAAATGAAATACCTGCAGATCAATCTGAAGACTTGTAGGGAGGCCTAATTGTTGGTGTGTAGTTAGTTGGAGGCTACGCTTAGTACTCCTAAGACTCCCATGGTGAAGGCATTAAAAGGGAGACATATGTGTAAGTATGTTACCAATGCCGTGTACATGTAGAAAAATTCATGAGAGTGACCTTCTCGTCCATGACAGACATTATCCCCACTTTTGACTCATTTTATGATTATCATATGCCCATTTACAGTCTTTGCTATGATTTCAACCCTTTTGCATAAAACGGCTATGGTGGAAGCCCATCTGAATCTAGCCAAAGGCAACTTCACTCTAGGATATACCTACTCATATCTCGGGTGATGTAGGGCCGAGAACTCCTCATCACTCTCGGTACGATTACTACCCAAACTAGAACTACTAGGGTTGGACACATTCAATTCTCCCTCGAAGCCGCTAGTCCTACTAGAATAAATTCAAGCAGAGGACGACGACATACCTAGAGGTGTGGTGTGATTACGACTTTATCATTCGGCATAAGGGAGGCTCACTTATCGGATAACTTGCGTGCCCCATCATTGGATCGTACTTCTACATATAGTGGATCTTGGATTCCACACTGAGGTGTTTGTCACCAATGGATTTAGCCACATCTAACGAAAGGTAAGACCGTGCCTCTTCATCTTTTCCCTAGAAGGGGCTAGTGTATAGGGGAGTTGATTACATCATTGCCCCACCTAGGCATGAGTACATCTTGGCCTCAACAAGGGGCTGGTACATCTCGGCCTAACCAACATATGGGCTTGGAGTACAAACGTACATCACATCTGGGCTTAGCGGTACATGCATACATTTCGGATGGATTTCAAGAGCCTTCATGGCATAGTGAGGCTGCAATGAATGTGAGTTACGATAGGGCATTCATGGGGTTTATGGGTATTGATGAAGGAATAAAAACGATCTTGAGAGTAAGCAACTAATTTCTGTCTAAATCAAATGAGAAATGTTCAAATGGTTAAGAGAGGTCAAAATGTTGATCAATACTTAAATATGAGGCACAATAGAAGAAGAAATATCGACTATATGAGAGATGCTTTTTTTACAATTATAATCCACACAACATATAGTTTAATTACCTAAATCAAAGGCCTAACCAAGGAATGGAAATCAAACTTTATAATAAACATTATTTTGTGTCTCCACTTGAGGCTACGTTCAGTCTTTTAAGCAACCTACTTAAGAAATTCCACTAATTAACAACTTTGATCAGTAACTAGTATTACCCTTTCTAGGTTACACGAATGTCAAGCTCTCTAGGCTACACCGAGTATCAACCTCTCTGGTATCCTTTTCAATCTTTGTGTATTACAACAATAAGCAAATGACATTCACTCAATAGTAGTGTCCAACAAAACTCATAGGTTACAATTTTAGTCAGTGAAGAATATTACAAGATTCAAGCTCTCAACCCAATTTCTCTAAGACACTATAGATATGACAATTTTAAAGCACTTTGTTCTATCTCTTGTTCGTGTTCTTCTTGTATGGCTTAGCCTTCATTATATAGATGTTGCTTCACCTCGCCATTGAGACTTTGAATTGTAGTTCTTCATTTCAATCTTCTTGATTTGGAATGACTTAATAAATTGTTTGATTTGATTCTTTAGTTTGAATCCTCAATGTCATTCTTCAAGACTTCAATTCTGAATTAGCTGATGTTCTTTAGGATATTTTCTTTCCTTTTGCGATTGAGCTTAGACTTGATTTTGAATTCTGCTTTCTTCAATGTTTACAAATTGTCCTCTTAAGGAAACCTTGTGCAACTTTATTCTACAATTGAATCGTTAGAGTAATAAAATGTTTCATTCAATCAAAAATTTGATTCATCTAATATGTCTCAATATTAATTTCATTCGAACGTTTTTATTCAAAGACTTTCTTCTTTTAAAATTACATTATCCGTTGCAATTCATATAATAGAATCTATGTTTAAATTACTTGTATCAATATGTTAATTCGTATGAACAATCAAAGATCAAACATCTATTATAGATCACCAAAGGATATCATAAAAGTTACAACATTAAAGGTTGTTTGATACTTAGGTCGTCTAATGAGTTAAGGTGTCTTGGGTAGTCTATCCTTAATTGTCTAATGCCTTAGTTGCCTAACACCTTAGTCTGTTTACGTAGTGACTTAGTTTCTCTAGGATTTCGAGTATGACTAGGATGAATTCCAACTCAAGAAGGAAATTTATCCAAAAGAGGAGATTCCTTGATAAATTTCTTAACCAGAAAGAAGGAGAAAAATGAGAATATGGGTGGATTTTTGCCTTAGATTCAATGTCGTTTTTGATTGATCCACTACATGGCTTTCGAGGTTGGAAGGAGGAAGAAAGCAAATGTTTCAAAGACCAAGTTACAAAGAATGATTTGATAAATTGATCCAAATAAAAGAAAACTTACCTAATGAGTTTGACATTTTACAAATAGACGATTTGAAAGATAATGATCGGAGATGATGGAGACGTGACAATGAGCAAAGGCAAGGATCCACTTGAAGAACTTGAAGGACCTATGACAAGACCTAGAACAAGGAAAGTAAAAGAAGCTCTGCAGCAAGTGTTGTCCATATTATTTGAATACAAGCCCAAGTTTCAAGGAGAAAAGACCAAGATTGTGAATTGCATCATGACCCAAATGGAGAATGACTAATATATCAATTTATTGCAATTTCTTTCAAGTTATTATTTTGTTTAAATAAGGGCTCAATGCTTTGTAAAATTGGCTAACCAAATTATGTTTTGGCTTAACCAATTAATGAGCTTTAGTTTTGCTTTATTTTCAAGTTGTAATAAGAGCTCATTTACAAACTTAAGAATCAGCCTTTAGGAGACCAAGAGGATGCATAGCTGAATGCTTTTGGAGTGACTTTTGGGCTGCTAAATTGGTAGTTACAATCAGCCATTAAGTAGTGGGATCATTAATTAAGTGGGATGTAATTGTAAAGTTATGGAAAGTTACTTTTTGTTTTATTTACAAACATTTTGTAATAAGCCTTTATATGTTTTTATAATTATGGATTGTAATAAGGTCGATGAAGTGTATTGAATATTCAGCAACATAAGTTTTAAATTTTTTCCCGTGCTTGGGAATTATATATATTATTTAAATTCCAAAGTTATATAAAAAATTGCTTTATCAAGTAATATCCGCCTAGGGTGTTACAAACGTGGTCATAACTCTCGTTCTACGCATCCAAAATTAGTGTTTCTTAAGCCTAAATTATAGTTCAGAACGTGAACTTTCACCTCGTTTTGGAATTACGTCAATTGGAGTTCTATAGCTCGAGTGATCAATGTTTCCAATATATTATCCAGACGAGAATCTCAATATCTTTCTAATCTACCTTTTAACTAAGTTTCCAAGTTTCGTATAGGTTATAACTCTAAAGATCCTCAATCAGCCCTTGTACAAATGGGGTTCACAAAAGGAGAATTCCCATAGTCAAATATTTAAATAACCCCAATTTGTACAAATGGGGTTCACATAAGGAGAATTCCCATAGTCAAATATTTAAATAACCCCAATTGATCAATAGATGAACAATGAAATATCGGGATAGTAAATATGTAATTTTAAATTAGTCATTATTGTGACCAATTTATAAATTAAAAATTATTGAAAATTAAAATAGTTTAAAAAAATTATAATTGGTTTCTAAATTTGTAACTAAAATAGTTTTTATTATAATTTGGTCTCTAAATTGGCCACTAACATTAGCTACAGGGTTTTGACTACTAAAGGAATTGACCTCTAAATTAGTTTTTAATTATAAAATTGGTTACTAAATATGTTTTTAGCCACTAAATTTTGTATTATTTATGAGGTTTCTTGTAGTGTATAAAAATAGTGTTGAAAGAATATTACTACAATGTCTTGGTATAAATGAAGCTTATATTGCAATGGCAAAAGTTTATAATGGGATTTATGGATCTCAAACGATGGGTGAAAAAATGGGATGATTGTTGTATACTATCTCACAATTATGACTTAGCGCATTAATCTAAACAATTGTACAACTCACAATAATTTCTGCTTAATCAATTGTCTCACGAGAAATTAAACTTTTGACTTTGATTCTGATTCAGACATTCTTACCAAGTTATTAACATTAAAGATGTTAAAATATGTAATTATTATGTGATTTCAAGAAGAAGAAAAGAATCCATAACTTGAAATTAATGTTTTATTTTTTGAGATGAGATTACAGTGTAATAATTGTATAAACCCTCATGATTTAACGACAGCAACACAGTCATTCCAAACCTTCTGACTCCTCTCCACGATCTGAACAGCACTGCTCAAGAACTGTGTCTTAGTCAAAACAAATTTGGTCATATCATCGTGGCACACTTTTCCAACATTGCTCACAAGTTTGTCACAGCAATCTTCAATAACAGTAGCGTTACCATAAAATACAGCAAAGTATATGTCTCTACCACAAATTGGATCTAAATTTGCAGCACAATTAGCCAAATAACTTTGGTACGATGACACTGGCCCAGGCCAATTTGATGGTGCCGGAGCAACGTTAGAAAGCACAGTGTTGCACATCAGTGACCAACTCATCATTAAACATAACAACATTAGACAAAAGTTGCTACTGAATGTGGCCATGTTTGATGCCGAAGAATGTCTTGATGATTGTAATTTAATTACAACGACACTTTGATGATGGTGCTGAAATAGGTTGGGACAAGTTATATTTATATCTCAAGAATATTGCTTCTAAATATGAATGGTTCGATTTTAGTTGACTTCTTGAACAAATGAAAACTTATGTTAGTAATTAATTAACAGCTAAAAAGCAGAAACCTTCCATTAAAACGTTTCCACTTATGTTTAACCCAAGAACAAATTTAATTCCATGGGAGAAACAGTAAAGACACGTTACTACTGCTAACTTCATAAAGAATCCGATTGTTTATTGAGTTGCATATAAAGAAAACGTTCTCTCAAATTATTTTGGTTGTAATCCTCGTAAATTATTTTTGTTTTAATCGTTATTATAATCATTGACGTCTAAGAATCATACATAAGTATTTAGTAAAGTCAATTAAGTTGTTATTAACTTATTTTAGTAGTTTATAAATCATTCAAATATATTTCGTAACATATATCAAAATAATTTATTTTCAAAATTTTAGTTTATAAGCTACAAGTTCAATTTTGTTTTAACTTTTAGCTCAAAGGTCATTTCATTTTTATTTTTCAGCTACTCTCCATTCTTTTTAACACATTTTTTAATACTCTTATAATTTTCTTATATCTATTGATTAATATTTTGAATTTTATAAATATTAATAATTATTGTAGTATTTTTAGTATTTTTGGTTGTTTTCATAATTTTTTGATGCGTTTGAAATAAAAAAGAAATTTAACATTACAAATTCAAATAACTAATATTTTATTACAAAATCTGATGTGAAAATTACATAACGAAAACGAAAAACAAAAAACTAACAATAGTTTAAACTGAGAAATAAAAAAAAAACATTAATGAAGAATAAATAAAGACTAAATTTCATCAATACACATTGTGACATCCCATTCTCAATAGATTAAACTATTAAATAAAGCATCACCAAATTATAGTAACGAGAAGCACTCAGATGAACATAAACGTAGAAAAGGTAACTGTTACAGTCATCCAGAAGTATACTGTGAAAACAAATTTAGGCATACCACCATGCCATAAACAACCTAAGAGAAAGTTAACAGTTTTACAAAAGGCGATGCTCCTCTAGAGCATGAGATTACAAAAAGGCACTTAGGGCCATAGACTGATCTTGAGAGTCACATAGACAGATCCCCTAAGCTGCACCACTGCTACCACCGGGCCTACTCCCAGAATTTCCTCCATCTGCTCCCACCAAGGGTGATCATCGCAAAAGAGAAAACACAACAGGAACATAAACAGAAATGCAAGGGTAAGCTAGTGTAATTTAATCTTATCATGATACAACGGATAAGTACTTAAACATTCCTTAACATGCAACACAACAGGCACAGAACATCATGTTATAGCAAACAAGTAGGACACTATGACTCAATTATCCGGATAAATATACTAAGATCGGATTAACTGGACGCTTGCACTTATGGTGGCCTCTACTGCTCTGCAGAGCCATTGCCAATGGGTTTCACCCTACCACGCACAAGGTTAACCTTTAAACGTCTAGGGCCATTATCCTGCCATAGACTAGGGCCTCCCGCTACTCTCACCACTTGGGTCAGTTTGCTCTACTTGAGATTCACTGACTCTTTAGAGTTTCGGGATGCGGTCCTTACTTGAATCCTTATCTTAATATATACACTACACGCCACCATGAAGTCTCCCCACGAGACTTATGGAATTACGCCTAACTCACAATCAGAATCATGTTTCTCATACAATTCCCACCTCTTTTTGGTCATTCATCCAATTTTCATGTTAAAACATCACGAAGCCACAAACCCATGATCAATCTCATACCAAGCATGCCAATTTCGTTCATAAAATCCAAACACCCAAGCATATTCACGTACATCATATTTAGGAGGAATAATCTAAACAATACATGCAACAAATCATCCAAACAGTCAAGAAAACATAGCATACATTCGCAAACTCGCTCAGGCGAGAAGCTGGCCTCACCGAAACAGCGGATTCTCGCCTAGGCGAGACGCGCGACAATGGAGGCTTCACGAATTCTCGCTCAGGTGAGACCTTCTCGCCTAAGCGAGACTATTCGTCGCTCAAAACGGAAACTAGGCCGCCTAGGCGAGTGCTCGTGGCAGAACCAGGGTGAGCATTCTGATACTCTCGCCTAGGCGAGACGAGCTCGCTTGGGCGAGAATAATAGATCTCACCACTGTCAGCCCACATGCAGTGGCGGAAACAGCTCAGATCAACGCCCAAATACACATGCAACTTCATTTCATCCAATAAAAAGCATACTATGCACGCATATAAACATAAAATCGACGAAAAACAGCCAAGAGTAACTTAGGACCGATGAGTCTATCTTCCCTTACCTTTTTAAGCGCTAGCAAACACAACGGGTTCACACCACGGAACACCACAGCTTCAGAAACTACTACAATGAGCTGCAACCACGAAACCAGGACCAAACAAGGGTACGGAGTTAGATCCCAACCAAACTCATGTGCCCAACAGCGGAAGAAAGGGAAAGACCAAGAAAGTTCCCAGATTTTACTTACTTGAAAGCCAAAACGAACTTAGCTAGTTCGAAGAGGGAGATTCACCGTGCCCTAGCAGAGAACTTCTGCTTTCGTAGAGAGGTTGAGGGGAAGACTGCCTTTCTGAAACAGAGGTGATGTGAAACTGTGAGGGGGCTGGCAGGGTAGGGTGTCCTTCAGAGGGGCTGCCCTTGGGCCTACGAAGGGCCAGGCCCAAACCTTTGGGATAGAAAAGAAAAAGGGCTTACAATTGCAGCGCAATTGGTGACATCTCTCCAGTTGGGAGGGTGTTAAAGGTCAGGTTTGAGATTCGATTCCCACTGGCAACAACCCACCTGCGATGAGAGAATCCTAGGGTGAGGGGTTGGGGTGTATTGGACTGCAGACCTGACATGCTCTCAGTTGGAGGGATGTTATACACATTACATCAACTTATTTAAAAAATTACTTGTCCAAATAAAACATATACGACTTTTAAAAAAAGATAAAAATACTACAACATTTAATAAAAATCTAATTACTTTTAAAATATATAAAATTATAATTATTTAATATACCTATACTGAAAAAAAAATCTTTGAATAATAACTAATTTTAATGATAAAAAATAATTAATCATTCTAATAACAAATTTAAATATCAATTTATAAATTAAGAATTATTGATAACTAAAATAATTTAAAAAATTAAAAACTGATTTCTAAATTGGTAATTATGTATTCGAACGATTTCTACTACTCCTCAGCATTAAACATTGAGCCTCGTTTTAGGAAAATTCTAAAATTAATGGACAAGCATAAGGAACCCACAAAAGTGATTGTCAACAACCTAAAAAATAAATTCTGTGAAGCCAAAGGACTCCGGGACGAAGAAGTTTCTAGCATTTTGTGGGGATACCATTGTAACCCTGAATCATCAAAAAAAGAGACATCGTTTCGGCTAACTTATGGCTCTGGGCTCAGTGAAGCTTCATGGAGAAGACAACTTTATTGAAGCACACAATGATTGATAGAATATACCATATTTATTATCGTAGAAATAATTTCCTTAATGTTAGCCTATAATCTCTTGTACTGTGGGATTTAACCACAAATCTATTTTATTAAAGGACACGAAATAATCTTCCTTTATGATGTTAAAGCACTATGTGGCTGCAGCAACTATGGACAATAGTATTACCTAGTGGCCGGCAACTATGGACAATAGTATTACCTAGGACCGGCTCAAAGATAAAGTTAATAAAGCACTCATTTTAAGTCTCAAGGGTAAAAAAATCTAAAAAAAATTTACTACTAATATTTCTCTATTAAATTAATTATTAAATTATGTTTAAGAAAAAAAGGTTTTAAAATTTTTTTAGTACTAATTAATATATCTCTATTAAATTAATTATAAAATTATGTTTAAGATAAAAAATGTCTCACAAAAATATTTTATTACTAATATAGTTCTATTAAATTAATTATAAGTTTAGGTTTGGGAATAAAATTTAATTAAATTATTATTAGTGCATGTTAATTTTTATTGGTAGTAAAAATGATAATTAATGAGTTAAAACATTTTTTTAGTAAATTATAATTTTGTTTACAAGAAAGAGAATGATTAGCTATCTTTATTCTCTTATAATCAATTTGGATTTTATTTTCCTCTTTTATTTCTCTATGACTTCTCTTACCTCTCCTTACTTTATTTTCTTATAATAGTCCTTTTTCTAGGGTTTTGACATATTACATTCCTTGAATCTCATGTTGTTCGTGAGTACCAATTTTTTCATCCACATTTATGGTTAGTATTTTTTTCTTTCTATTTGTGTTGTTTTATTTTTATTCTGGTTTGGATTTGTATTAGAATTAGAAATGTGTTTCTTTTACCTAGTTTTCATGTTTGATACTTTTAGAATTACGAGTTTCGAGAGTTTGTTTTTTTGCATATATCTTGAGGAGAAACTGAATTTTTTTACAAAATTATTAATTAGATTATGGTTTAGTCTTTTGGTGGATAATAGATTAATTTGAACATAATTCAAAGTTGAGTTTTCTATAGAAAGATAATTCAAGTTTAGGAAAAAAAAAAGACTTACTATCTAATTTAGAAGAGCAAATTTTTTTTTAATGATTAATCTTAAAATAAAGAACTTTACAAGTTTGTGAAAAAGTTGAGACTTAAGAACGAATAAAAGACTTGAGATTTCAATATACTACAAGTCTACTATTGAGTTTATTTTCTTGACAATCAGAACCAGGTTTTATTGTTTTAATTCATTCATTTTATATATTTATCTTTAGTAGTGTTTTATATATTATCATTTTTATTTCATATAAAAATATATAAATATGTCAACTAGAAAATTTGAATCGGTCTATTCAAAAATTAAAAAGAAAAGAAGAATTGAGACTTTAATTGAATAACAAAAAGGAGCTATGGAGAACAATTGTCTGTATTTACGGTGTGTAGATATTTCATTTTTGAAAGAAAAATGCTTAAACCTTGAAAACTCTTTAAAACATGATAATTCGTTGGATATTGATGGATTTGATTTAATTTCAAAATTAAATATCTTAAATTGAGACTTTAATTGCATAACAAAAAGGAGCTATGAACAAAAAAGAGCAAATGTCTTGTGTATTACAGTGTGTAGATATTCCATTTTTGAAAGAAAAATACTTAAACCTTGAAAAATCTGTAAAACATGATAAGTCCTTGGATATTGATGGATTTGATTTAATTTCAAAATTAAATATCTTAAGGGAAATTATAGGTTTGGAAAATGATAAATCAATAGACATTCTTAATTATATAAAATGAATAAATTCTTTCCCAAATGCACATATAACTTATAGAATAATGTTAATAATTTTAGTGTTTGTTGTTTCATCCGAAAGGAGTTTCTCAAAGCTAAAATAATAAAAACTTATTTAAGATCAACAAAGAAATATTAAACGTATTATTCCTATTATCTATTGAGAAATTGTTAAATGAAATTAATTATAACAATTTAATAAATAATTTTGTATACAAAAAGGCTAAAAAATAAATTTTAATTAAAAGGCATATTTTTTAAGTTTATTTTAGTGGCCAGTTGGATAGTAGCAATGGCCATTGGGCTATTCCACCTTTCTCATACCCCTCATCACTATCTTCACCTTGGATTTGACCCGAATTTTAGCAAACTCAACAACGCTGACCCAACATTTTCAGGCCGAAACCACCACAGGCATTCACTGTTTTACCAGCTTCACAGACTCCAACTGACATTGCAGCTATCATGCACACTCTTGGGCTTAATCCTCTAGATGCAAATTGGTACATGGATATTGGTGCCATTTCCCACATGACATCCGAGCAACGTACCCCCCATGCCTTATTTTAATTTGAGCAGTAATTGTGGTATAAATGTTGGTAATGGCCATTCAATTCCAATTCATGGTTTTGGTCACACTAACTTACCTTCCTCAAATCCTCCTTTGGTCTTTTTAAATGTCCTTTATGCACCTCAAATATTTAAGAACTTAGTTTATGTTCTAAGGTTCATAACTGATAACTTAGTGTCTCTTGAATTTGATCCTCTTGGTTTCTTTGTGAAGGATCTCAAGACAAGAATGCATCTAATGAGATGTGATAGTCATGGTAATCTTTATCCCTTCACAACCACTCCCACTTCTCAAGTTGCATCACCTTTTGTTCTTGTAGTTGTCACTCCATCATGACATGCTCATTTAGGACATCCTGGGCCCTCTGTTTTACACTCTCTATGCTAGAATAAATTTATTGAGTATAATAAAAATCATACTTCTCATGTATATCACTCATGTTCTTCCATTGTTATGCCTTTTGATATTATACTGATATTTTGATATCTCATGTTTTGAGTTCTTTTGGACATCATTATTATGTTTTGTAGCTGGATGACTACTATAATTTTTTGTGGGCATTTCCATTATATAAAAAGTCTCAAGTTTTATCTATTTTTGTTTCTTTTCGAACTTTCATTCGTACTCAATTTGAACGTGATGTCAAAAGCATCCTCTTAAAATGGGAAATTTGAAAGAAAAATTCGTACCACTAATAACTTTGTTCATATACTTTACTTGTCCATGCATCCTTACCACCAACATTTTGGCATCATGGTTCACAAATGGCAACATACCTTAATATTCTCCCAAATAAACATATCAATCACCTCTTAAAGTTCTATATCACAAAGATCCCTTCCACTTTCATCTTATGTTATATGTTTTTTCCCTTTACTACCATCAACAAACTTCAACCCCGATCCCTTCCCCTAGGATACTCATCTAATCATTGTGGTTACAAGTGCTGTGGATTTGTTCTCTCGTACAATCATCCTCAATCGTTGTATAATACTTGATGAGTCCTAATTTCCTTTTACTAATTTACTTAATCCACAACCTCGCACTTCGAATTTCTCTCCTTATGTGATCAACCACATACACTCTGAAGCTATCACTCCAACTACCTCACCACCACCAACCATACCATCACCCCAAACACAAACCTCACCAATTGTCATTCTAAACCTATCAGACGTAGTCAACGTCAAATTTTCTAGCTATCAAGAATGAGAAAAGAGAGCTATTACGTCAAATTACACTCTTAAAATTATACTCTCTTCTATTTGAAAACCAAACCACGTAGCCACATTATTTCATTTCTCTCTCTCTCTCTCTCTCTCTCTCTCTCTCTCTCTCTCTCTCTCTCTCTCTCTCTCTCTCTCTCTCTATATATATATATATATATATATATATATATATATATATATATATATATATATATATATATATATATCACTACTAAACAAACTCATATTTCCTACCAATTATGTTTTGAAAATTTTTTTTATATGAAATACTTACAAATTTTGTTGTGAAAAAAAAATTACAAGAAATTACTACCAATTTTCTTGCAAAATATTTTGTATAAAACACTTTTCGTAACAAATTTTTGTAGGAAATACTTGCAAATTTTATAATTTTGTAGGAAATGATTATCCACAAAGGAATTACTTGCTAATTAAAATTCTTAGAAAAAATGGCATATAAAAAGTCTTTTCTTGCAAATTATTTTAACCAATTTGCAACAAAATCCCATGTAATATGAGAATTTCTAGAGAGATAAAATGTGAGAAAGAACTGTTTCCTTGATTCGTAACACAGTTGGAAAGCAAGCGAGAGAGAGAAGAGTGGAGCTCGTGAGAGATGTGGACAACAGTCTCTTGTTCCTCCATCCCTGAAGTTTTTTTCAATTTGAACTGGTTGCTTTCAGAGTGGTTGTTGATTTCCCCATTGGTGGTGTAGGTGGAGAAGACATTGGTTTTACCACTGCAGAAAAGTGCTGGTATTTCATGTTGTTTTAGATGCTTTGGTGGAAAGAAGGCATTTTTGTTTCCCTTTTTGGAGAATATTTGATCAAGTTTGTATTTTTTTTTTGTTTAGTGTTGCATTTCGGAAGAGGAAGCTTTGGTGTAGAAAATAGTCATTCTCAAGCGGAATCTCAAGCTTTGATTTTGTTCCTACTCCCGTGGTGCTACATTGTTCAAGAGGTAATTTTTTTTTATTCAATGTATGATGTGTTGTTGAAAGCGTTGTTGTTTTTATGGATCCCCTATTTTGAGTTGTTGTTGAACCTAACCCATTTTGGGATAGTGGGCTAAGGTTTTCAAAAAACTAAACGTAATATAATTTTTTATTATTATTTAAAGTGATTTAGTGGGATATTGGTTTGCAAGCTAGGGTATTATTTTTGCACATATGATGTCTAGTGTGCTTTAGTTGGGGATGTGTTATATGGATTGTGAATAGTTCATGAGTTGGGATTGTATATGTATAGTATTTGCACATCATAGTTCGTAATCAATTTATGAGTTCACCAAGTATTACTTTGATTGGTTTGAATTTATCTAAGGTGGGAATAAAAATATTTGGTAACCTGTTAGTTATTAAGTGCTAAGCTAGGGTATTATTTTTGGAAATATGATGTCCAATTTGCTTTAGTTAGGGATAAGTGATATGGATTGTGAATAATTCATGAGTTGGGATTGTATATGTATAGTATTTTGCACATCATAGTTCGTAATCAGTTTATGACTTCACCATGTATTACTTCATTGGTTTGAATTTATGTAAGGTGGGAATAAAAATATTTGGTAACCTGTTAGTTATTAAGTGCTAAGCTAGGGTATTATTTTTGGAAATATGATGTCCAATTTGCTTTAGTTAGGGATAAGTGATATGGATTGTGAATAATTCATGAGTTGGGATTGTATATGTATAGTATTTTGCACATCATAGTTCGTAATCAGTTTATGACTTCACCATGTATTACTTCATTGGTTTGAATTTATGTAAGGTGGGAATAAAAGTATTTGGTAACCTGTTAGTTGTAAGTGCTAATGCAGGGTATTGTTTTTGCAAATATGATAGGAGGTGATATCAATTATTTACATAAACGATACTGTAATGGTTTATTATAGTGAAAGTAGTGAATGTGGTGGTGAGAAGAAGCATGAGATCAAGGTGTGGTATTAAAATTTTTATAATTAATTAATTTATAGAATGACATTTTATAAGTTGTGTTCATTATTATTTGCGAAGTCTTAGGAATTGTTGTTGGACGAAGTACATTGGTTCCTTAAATAATAATTTAACTGCAGAACAAAGGTCTGTTATTGAAGGAACACCATTTGGATGGTTCACCATGTTGAAAGGAAGTCTAAAAATTAGTAGGAAACTTCTTAGTTCGTTAATTAGTGTGTGGGTTGAAAGGAGAGGTGGGTTTTTAATAAGTAATGAAGTTGTTCGTTTATCTTTATTGGATGTGTGTTTGGGACTGAGTTTAAGGGTTCATGGTGAGAGTATTAACTTAGATGAGGTTTGTGTACAAAACGAGTGTAAGAAATTATTCAATAACGAAAGTGTTGATGTTGACATGGTATATGATTTTCTAGTAAGATGTAGGGATGAGGTTAGCTTGGAGGATTATTGTAGGCTTTATATTTTATTGGGAATATCCGAGCTCCATTGTCCAAGTCACAAGGAAACAGTTTTCCCATATTTTTTACCATTGTAGTCTTGGGAAATACAATTGGGTGGACTTGTTTATGAATACTTAGTTGGGATCATATGTAATGCATCCATGTTCTTAATGGCAGAAAGGAAATTGTAATATACCGACCAGATATTACGAATTTAAATAATAAAATAAAGAAATAAATAATAAAACTTCATTTATTATAACTTATGTTCCCAAAATGTAGGAAAATTAAAACCTTATAGTAGTAATAAATAATCTCAAAACCTATACTATAACTCAAACATAAAATCCATAATAAAAACCAAGTTTAATAATATAAAATATTACAATTGTTCCAAAACATATTAAAAACTCTGATAAAAATCTTCTCCCAATACTAGCCTCGCTCCGTCTCTAGGCCTCACCAGATCCATCTGCAATATCATCTGCTCCCGTGTACCGTGTACACGATCATCGCCAAACACAAGCAAATAGGGTGAGCTAACATAATAAACATATAAATAAATGATGAAGGATTATCTTGTTCCTTTTTAAGATTATTGAATATGGTGTGAGTTGATTAAGAAAGCTAAGTGAAATCCCCACTGGACATTAAGATAGCAAGCTATCTAGATGTGAAGGTTCCTTTCACAAAGCTCAAGAGAAGAAGATGATGGATTGATTCAAAACAAAAAAGAAATGGAAAGCACATAAACCATAGAAAACCAAGAACAATTAAAGGAAGAAGAAAACATAAAATGGAAAGGAAAGGAATGGTAAAAATGTGAGAAGCACACCACTACAAGGCTAGGCTAGAAGCCATGACAACCTTGAAGATGAGTGGATGTGTGCCGCCACTTGCTATGCAAGATAAGGCTTAAAAGTATTCACTCCCAAGGGAGGAAACTCTCACAAATGGTTGAGACACAAGAGTGTTTTTACTTCAAAAATTTTCAACCCTTTTACATGTCTAAGAGCACCCCTTATATAGAAGAGTTTAGGGGCCTATAATCAAATAAAAGATACCTAAGGATATCTCTACAAAAACCTAACCCTAGCTTCTAGAAGCTAGGTCAAATAAGGTTACAAAAATGAGAGACAAAAGAGCCAACTATGGTGTGTGCAAGGCTAATTTCGTTCTAGCACAAAAGGAGACAAAGAATGTGTCTCATATGTCTCCAAAAAGTGGCCAAAGTGTGCTAAAAACAAAGGAGACCAAAGGTACATAGGTACACTTGCTTCATGCCTTTTACTTTATGCTTTATGCCTTTGCTTTACTCTCTCATCCACATCATTTATGCTCCCCAATCACCATGTGCCACCTAGCGTTGCTTTCTTACTCCTAATTAACCTACAAAACAAATAAACATAGATTAGCATGTTGGCTTAAGTCAAGTCAACTATAGTCAACAAGTGAAACCTAGTCAAAGGTCAACAAGTCAACTAAAGTTGATTCAACTAAGTCAACTTAGGGAATCAAAAATAATAAACACAAATGAAAGGGATGAAGGATTAGTGAAATTCCTTTCTAAACATGCTTAGTCTTCTTAAGCATGTGTCTCCATCCTTGGTTGGGGTCAATCCTTCATCAATAAACCATATATTTCCATCAAATAATCACACAAGTACACCAAAGAAATTTCTATCCTTTGATTCCATAACACATGGCCACTACCATGTCAACCGTGTTCTACGTCCTCTAGTGACTACCTCAAGATGTCTTGCTACCATACCTATCAGCCACAACCAATAGAGCACGTGCGGGAAACCATGCTACAGATCATACACCGAAACGCGAGGTGGAGTTCTGAAATACGAACATAGTTCGTAACGTCTTAAGACTACCAAACTCGTCAGCCAATCACTAAGGAGGGCAATCCTTCTGGACACATCTGTACTGGCCACAACCAGCACACTCACACCGGCAACACTCGCCAACTCGAGCTCAACTCAAGGGTTCCTCGTGTTCATCCGCCATCTCGAGCTCAACTTGAGGGATGTCATTCCGAGCTTAACTCGAGGAATGCCACGTGCTTAACCACTATCCCGAGCTCAACTCAAGGGATACGTTCCAAGCCACCACTCAAGGAACTCCAGCAAGCCGACCTTTAAGGCATCACTAAAGCTTTGTAGATCACACACGTCAAGAGTAAGAACACCTATACCGCTGTAGTACAATCGCTTGGCAGGGGACACGTACCACCAGGCGCTGTCCGTTTCCAGACCGCCTGGAGGGTATGATAGGTCGAACCTTTGCTCTCATTAAGTGTTTAAATTTTGGGGATTTAATATTATTTTTGCACTTAAGAAGTGATATTAGTTGCATCATATATGTTTGGATAATCTTAAGCTTAATAATGCAACTAGAATTTAATTTTGGTTCTTAATAAGTCATAAAATAAGTCCCAAAATCAGAATTTTGGAGAGGAATAGTTCAGGTGCTAAATGCACCCCCAATTTTCATGTTTACACCCCCTTTCTATAATTGGACTATCTATTTCTGGAGCTAATTGCACCTCCAGTTTTCATATTTACACCTCCTTCTGCAATTGGACTTTCTATTTTGCAAAAGGGATATTTATGGAGCTAACTGCAAACCCTATTTTTAGGTTTACACCCCCTTCTATAATTGGACTTTCTATTTCTGTTCTGCACCCCTTCTTTTTACTAAGTTGCACCTCTAATGTCACTTAAGCTCCAGTCCACCAGATTACGCCACGTGGCAATCCTCCACTTACTAAATTAACCAATGAAAATATGGCACGTCCTCAATCTTCCACTCACTCAAATAACCAATCAAAATGTGACACCTCATCACTCTCTCTCCTTCACACAACCAAAAACCCTAAACCTAATATCCTTCTCCCTCATCATCACCCTTCTGCAACCGTCATCCACCATGGTTGCCAAGACTACGTTCGACCACCGCTGCTCACGTCAGAACGTAGCCACCACATTGCACTGCCATTCGTTCGAACTCTCAACTACAGCGCCACCGTGATTCCACATTGTCGAAGACGAACGCCGCCGCACCATCTACGCGCCACATGCGCCACCATCTTCTCCGATGCGTAACGCTGCCATCACCACCATGACAACACCTCTCGTGCTCGTGCCTGCAAACACTGTGACTGCACTGGTCGGAGTAGCAACCACCATCTTCTTTGATGCCTCTCGCTGCCACCAACACCTGCTGCTGTGTCTTCTTCATCGCGCCTCCTTCTTCCTCCATCATCACGTTGCCACCACCGTTTGAGCTCACGCCGGAACTACACTGCAACACCGTTAGAGATACCGAGATCTGTAGCAGCCAACGCAAACGCCGCCGCACTCACCCTTTTCCCGTCATGCCACCACCTTTGTACTCATCCCACTACCATTGTCGCCGCACCTCGCCATTTACATCGCGCAGCCAACTTCGTTGCCTATAGCAGTCAAGTCGAACCTCTGATCTGCAGCCATGAGCACCACTATTTTCGTTGCAATGCATACCTTAGCATGCCAATCAGACTTAAAACAATCAACGCAAGAAATTACTCTATTTAGCATGCCAATCAAATTTTAAATAAAGTTAACGCGTAAGGTTACTCTATTTAGCATTTCAGACTTAAAATGAAATTAACGCGTAGAGTTACTCTATTTAGTATTTCATACTTAAAATCAAATTAACGCGTAGAGTTACTCTATTTAGCATGCCAATCAAATTTAAACATGGAATTAACGCGTAAAGTTCCCCTAACCTGCATTCCTTTGCTAAAAATGGAGATTCTTGGGAGTTCCTCTTTCATTACTCTCCAATTTCGTATTCCTTTGACTATGACACAAAGACAAGCACAAAAACCCTTCTTTTCACCCAAAATTTGTCTTTTAATGATACCTTAATGGTAGATTAATGCACTAAAACGAAAATTGCCATAAACTAGAGTTTAATTACCATTCAAGGTCCATTTAGTGGCTGTTTTCCAACCTCCCTTTGCTGCCCATTGTCAACTAGGGTTTCTCTACCATTTCACCATCATGCCAAACTAATTTTAGCAAAAAGAAATTAAATTTCATATTCCTCTGACTATGACACAAAGACAAGCACATAAACCCTTCTTCTCACCCAAAATTTGTCTTTTAATGACCCTTTAATGGTAGATAATACCTTAATGGTAGATTAATGCACTGAAACGAAAATTGCCATTAACTAGAGTTTAATTACCATTCAAGGTCCATTTAGTGGTTGTTTTCCAACATCCCTTGGCTACACATTGTTAACTAGGGTTTCTCTACCCTTTCACCTTCATGCCAAACTAATGTTAGCAAAAAGAAATTAAATTTTTATCTATCAAGGTTTGAACCCATACCCACACCAATGTTAATTTCATGCACAACCATTCAACTAATTCATGTTTCATGATATTTAATATAATTCTATGATTATATTATCACTCAACATGATCAAGCATATTATTAAAAATAATAATAAATTAAATAACACACAAATAGCATACTTAGGACTCGAACCCAAGTCCTCTCACAAAATTAAATATTCTCAACCATTTAAGCTAATATTTTTCCACATCATATAAATCAATAATTTATTCCTTAAAAGCTCCCACTACCCGCATTTATTAATTAATTAACTTTCACGGGTCTTATAGAAACAAAAGACACTTTCACATTATTGGTTGTGTGTATTTGTTACAAGTAATTCGTAATCAATTCCTTTGAATTAAAATTTGGTTTGTTTCAAATAGGAAGGAATGTATTAAGTTATTTGTTTTTTGTTGACTTGTTTTAGTTATGGTCGTTTGACCACTTCTTGATTACAAAATGAAATATTGGAAAATCAAGCACAAAGTTCCCCCAAGTATTGCAATGGATGGATATGAAAGTTGCAGAGGACAAAATTACTACTACTTTGAATAAGAACAAGGTATGAAACGGGAATTTGTATGAATAGTTAGTTGTAGTTATTGAATTTCTTTTAAGTTGTTTTTTGGGTAATGTTGGTTGTTATCGATGTTGGTGTGTCAAATTTGAGCCTTCTCATCCTTTTGTGAAGTAAGCTTTTGAGAAATATGGTACAAGATTTGAGGAAGACGAAGAAGACGAGGAACACTTAAGAATGGAAGTTGATAAACAAGAAGTAGAGATCTTAGAACTGCGAAACGCAATGGCATAGTTTAAAGCAATAATGACTGATACGAGGAACAATAATTTAAATTAGCAGATTCCAACAAACGCATATGAATATGGCGAAGACGAACACTTTGATGAATACAAACAGCAGAACATGTGTGAATTTATTGAAAGTACTCCTCAGCAGAAACAGGGGCAAGAGGTTGGTTGGCACCTTGACAAAGAGTGAGCGCAATGAAGTGATTTGTATCACAGATTGAAGGATAAACCGAGAAAGCGTTTCAAGAGTCAAGTAATACAAACTACGTTTGTCACTTACGTGAGGATCAAGCGGCTTACTTAAAAGTTGTTGTTGCATCTTTGTAGTGATGTTAGAATTTAATTTAATTTTCTATAAACAATGTGATACATCTGTGCTTCTCTGTTATGATTTAAGTTGTGGATTAATTCTGAAATTATAAAAGTGATGTTTGGAACACCATTTTTCATAATATTGTTCATTGTTGAATTCCCCTTACTATTTAGTTGTTATTGTTGTATTGTTTTGAACTAAGTTTAATGGATTGGAATCATTTTGTTTGATTCCCGTTGTATGTTGAAGTGCGCAATTGATAAATGTGCACCCAGTTTAAAGGGTTAATGCAGCAAAGAAAGATTCTGAGTGACTAATGTTAAATTCCGCAGTAATGTATTTGCTAAGCCATGGATTCATAAGTTCTAATCTAGGATAAGTTAGTACTTCATCCCATATGTAACTACAAAGCAATAACTTAAGTACTACTAACCCAACTAGCACTTTTAACAGTCTGCTTCATTTCATGATTAATATTTATAATATAGGAAATAAGTGAAGTTATTGGAAGTAGTCATAATTTGTGCAGAAATAACTGATTTTGTCTTATATATTGTTAAATTGTAGTGGATGCTTTATGTACTAACCCGTGAGTTCATAAGTGTTAAGCTGTATCAGTTGGTTTTCACTTATGTTGATGTTGACAAGAAGCCTTAAATATTGTGAAGTTCCATCAGCCCTAATATTGGGAAATTCAAGCTTGTCCATGTAGGAATATAGTGAACTCATTTCAACCCATGCAAATGTTTGTCTTCATTCCATATGTAACTGTAAAGCAATGACATAATAACTGTTAACCCAAGTTAAATATTTTTAACAAACCCTTTGCCCTGCTTCATTTTCTTTATAAATATCACTTTGAAGACTCTGTTTCATGTCATGAATAATATTTATAATTTCGTAATTGTGTGACCTTATTGGAACTAGTCCTACTTTATGCAGGACAAACTAAATTTGTCTTAGATACTGTTAAATTGTAGTGACTAATGTTGATGTATTACTTTAATAAATATTTTGAACACTCTGCTTCATGTCATGAATATAATTTGTACTTTCGTAATTATGTGAACTTATCTAAAGTAGTCATAATTTGTGCAGGAAATATTTTGTCTTATATACTCTTAATTTGCAGTCTCTACTTTATTCGCTAACCCGAGGTTGCATAAGTGTGAATCTATATTACTTGTTTTTCATTAATATTCATATTCTTAGGAGGCCTCGAGTTAAAAAATAAAGGATAAAAACTAACATTTAGCATTTAATTTGAAATTGTTTCAGGTGTCAATCATTAAATAAGAATTTTTGTTTTACCAATATGGACTTAAGTTTTATTTGGTAGTGTTATGTTAGTGCGAAATAATTGCGAACCTATCCATAAATATGTGCTAACTTGGTTGAAATTTTTTCGAATAATGTAAACTTAAATATAAGAACTTTGTAATGAAAATTTTGGTCATTGTAACCTTAAACGTTAGCATAGGTGAACTATACCACAATAGAATGTGACCAAATAATTTATCTAAAATATACAAATTAAGTGTAGGGAGGATGATATCTGCAAACCTACACCAAAATAAGTGCTAACCTCCGTTGACCATAATGTTTGGCCTTTACGTCTGATACAAAAACATTTACATAACAGCAGAATTGCACAATCAACCTTCATTTACCATGTCATCATCAAGGAGATACAAAAGATCCAAGCGTACTCTTTGTGTATGCCATGGTGTATAAAAAGATAGGACGAAATAAGCATCCAAATCATCTCATTGTCTTCTGCAAGGAAAGGTTAAAGTCATGACATATGTGTACTACTTTGGATCTTAATAAATGACAGTAGAGTTATAAAGTACCTAATGAAGTCCTCATTTGCAAACATCTGTGTTTCCACATTGTTGTGTAATGACGTTAGAAGAAACAAAAAACCTATGCAAGATGGGGATGAGAAGAGGTTATGTGAATCACTCATGACAGTGCCTAGCTGAATTATGGCTGCTGTAGTTTGCATGTTAAGGCTCACTTCCTGAAAATTTAACATCATATATAGGGTCAAATGAATTTACTTTGACAGAATCCATTTAATTATAATTAAAAGCTAGCCTAAGAAAAAAGTGATGTTGGAGAATAACTTACACCATGATCCCTTGTGGATTTATTTGATACCGTTGTGGATTTGCGTTTCTTGGAAACCTTCTCCATTGTTGATTGAAGCCTATTGGCTTGGGGTCAACCCTTTAGCTTAACGTGTAAAAGGCTTCGTACAATGTTGTTCGTTGTGGGCATTGCATTTTCGGTTAATTTTTCTTTAACCTGTTGTGAAGGGGAACTTACTATATTCAATATGGGTAAGTCAAGACTTGCACAGATGGAGTCAAGTTGGGTTAGCACAGACTTTGTCCCATTCTCAAATTGACAAGCAACTTCTGCCATAAAATTTCTTACTCATTAACATGGGGCTCCTCATTATTATCTTTGTATGATGCTCTTATGTAGGTGTATCATCTTCGAATGCATTTGCTCCACCTCTTCAAAACGTACTTGGACGATAAACTTTTAACTTCCTCTAATGCAAGAACAAGAAAACAGTGTTGGCATATAATACCTCTAAATTCAAACAGAAGATAAGTACATCGAATGTCTAGACTGACTTTATCAAATAGAACTTCATGCATTTTGTCAGCACTTTTCCCATTACATATGCACTCTTCTTTAACCATGTACTTTGAATGGATGCCATCACATTTGCAACTCTTGATATTGTAATAAATCTTACTCCTTAGATCTTGTTGAACTTCAATAAGCTTTGCATGAATGTATTCTTCTTAGAACTATCTTTCAATAAATGATAGGGTGGCATAAGGTAGGATGGTATTTAATGAACCAAATGTTGACATGTGAAGCTTGGGTGATGTGTCTCATGAAGATTTGATGAAGCTTTATTGAACTACTTGTGTAACATCCTGTCAGGATATTACGGATTTTAAATAAAAGTAAAGAAATAATAAATATTTTCATTTAATAATACTTCATTTCCCAAAACACGGGAAATTAAATTTTTATTAACCTCCAAGGATAAAAGCAAAATCCATAGTTAATAAAATTGAACAACAAAATAAAACCTCTCATAAGAATTTACAAAATAGTCCAACTCGTAATAATACAAAAATACATAAAACTCTCAAGCTTTTCCCACGCTCCGAGACTAAGCCTCACCAGTACCACCTGCATCAACATCATATGCTCACGTGTACCGCGTACACGATCATCACCACACAAGCAGATAGGGTGAGCTTAACAATTAAAGCATATAAAATTGTATACACATATACAACAGATCAATATAAACAACACAATCATTCTAGAGGGCTTCCATTCTTTTAATGCTTACCACCTAGCCAAAACCAGGTTATTCGTGTTCTACATCTTCTAGTGATTACCCCAAGGTGACTTGTTGCCATACCTATCGACTACAATCGATAGAGCACGTGCGGGAAACCATGCTACGGATCACACACCGTAACGCCAAGTGGAGTTCCCAATACGAACATAGTTCGTAACGTCCTAAGACTACCAAACTCGTCAGCTATCTGCTGAGGAGGGCAATTCATCTAAACCCATCCATACTGGCCACAACCAGCACACTCACACCGACAACATTCGTCAACCCGAGCTCAACTCAAGGGTTCCTCGTGTTCATCCGCCATCCCGAGCTCAACTCGAGGGATGCCATTTCGAGCTCAACTCGAGAAATTCTACGTGCTTAACCCCTATCTCGAGCTCAACTCAAGGGATACATTCCGAACTCAACTCAAGGAACTCGACAATCTCACCTTAAGCATCACCAAAAGCCTTGTAGAACACGCCTGATGAATCCAATACTACGACTTACAAAAGCCAAATCGCCTAGCGTGGGACACGTACCGCTAGGCTCTACCAGCTTCCAGACCGCATGTCGGGGGACACGTACCACCAGGCGCCAAGCGCCTCGTAACCACAAATCACAGCAGCCACCGCCTGGCGGGACAACCCCCACCGCCATGCGCACGAACTTCAGGAGTCCACTACTTATGCCGCTATCGCCTGGCAGAACCTTCCCCTCTGCCAGGCACCACCTGCACCAGTTGCCCACTAGTTCCTCGCTATCGCTTGGCGACCTCGCTCGACCGCCAGGTGTCGTATCAATACTTGTGCAATACTGGTTTTGGCCAGGTAATCTTCGCATCTTCCACTCACGCTTGCCCTCAATCCAGTGCGCTCCTAACTCAGTGCATTGTATTCTATATAAGTATGGACATTTACAACTCTCACCTCTCTACAACAACTTCCCACAAAATTTCATTCCAAGAGGCTCACCAATTATTAGGTGTCATCCATATTTTCCCAAACCAGTACTTATATGCATTCTATTACGGTCCTGACAGCACTTGAATATTCCATGCTAACATACCCCCATGCTTCTAATTACCATTCTCTCAACTACTTTATACACCCACAATCTATGCGCTTATAAGGTAAGATTGGAAATATCACCACTTTAGTAGGATCACTATACACTAGCCCCTGCACTAGTTCTTTTCGTTCAATTATATCTCCTACTGCAAAATCTTAACACATTTCTTTCCTAAGCAGAAATAAAACATTAAACTCCTTATTTACACTTGTCATTACTAAAGAACCAAATGTCTAATATTACAAAATTCTATCACAGCACCGATCAACCACTCAAACCCACAATCATTGCGCTGGCGCCTGGTGGCCATCCCCGTGCCACCAGGCGGTGCATGCCTTTCTAGGCAATTTGCCAGAATTTCATCACTCTGTACAATTCTAAATCCCCAATTTTCTCATCCTTGTTCCTCCATCCTTCCACTCAATTCAACTTCCTCGTATACTTACGATTACTACTCCTGTTAAACATTCACGTACACTAAATTTCCTTATTTTTACCCACTCAATTAGCCAATATACGAAAACCCCAATTTCTCCAACCCCAAAATTCATTCGCACTGTTCCATCGATTTATCCATAACATTACACCAAACTCAATGAATTATAACATCAGAACATCCCACATCAACTCACCCTTAATTTTCCTTGGCACAAAACCACGTAAAAACGTACATAATGTCATAAATTAAATCAACCAAACCCGTACCGCTTAGCAGAAACTCATCACGGCTCGGTAGTTCATCAGGAAAACCTAGAACTGGGTTACAGGCTTGCGTCGCCTGGCGGTATAGGGCTTCACCGCCAGTGCTGCCTCTAGGAAACACAAAAAATACGTAAACTAGGTATGAGCCGCTTGGCGGCTATGTAAGGCCCGCTTGGTGGTTTCTGGAAAATTTCCAAAACTCAGTAAAATCACAAAACAGTTAAGGTTCATGCATAATTATCATATAATTATCATACAACTCATGCCAAAACATCAAATTAACGAGGAAAACTCCCCTAACCTGGATCCTTTTGCTTATGAGTGGATTACTTGAGAGCTTCCAATGATCACCAATGGCCACCCCTTTGGCTTCCTCTCAATTCAGCCCCAAAACCTCACTAAAACCTCACCAATCTCAATAATTTTCGTGCTCTAATTGTGAGTACAATTCCAGCTTGCCAAAACCCTCTCTATTAAACCAATTTTGCTTTTTAAAGGGTGCCTAAAAGCTAGGTTAATTACCTAAAACGAAAATTGAGTCTTAATTAGTTGTTAATGACATTCACTATCTCATTATGGCTGTTTTCCAGCCAACTCTCAGCTGCCATACAACTAGGGTTTTCCCTAAACTTTTCATATTCAACCCAAAGCCAAAAATACCAAAAAAATAAGGTTTTAATTTGGATTCTCCAAGGGTTGAACCCACCACCATTCCAATGCCAAGTCAATGCTAAACCATCAAGCCAATTCATGTTTCTTGCTAACTAATATAATTCAAACATCATATTATTCTACAACATGATTATCATATATTTAAAACAATAACAAATAATAACACAAAATTAGCATACATAGGATTGAAACCCATGTCCTCTCACACAAATAAAGTACTCTCAACCACTTGAGCTAGTACTTTTCCATGTCATACCAATCAGAATTTAATGTCATAAAGGCTTCTACTACTCGCATTCATTAATTAATTAATTATTTAATTAATTAAATTCCGCGGGTTTTACAACTTGGATCCATTACTTTGGAATCATGCCTTCGTCGATCAAGTTATGGAGATTTGATGGTGTTCCTGCAGAGAACAAATAAGATGAGTTAGGCACAAGTATCACCTTACCCATAGTCTGCCATCTCCTCAATAGGCCTCTTCCCGGTTGGCATATGTCTGCTTGGACCCGGGAGGGGTTACCTGCAGAAGGGACTCTGAAACTCAAGTCAACAAAATCTCTCAAAAAGTCAAATTAGGTGATTAGAGAAGTAATGAATGCATACCTTTAATTCGTGGGGTCCATGCATATTTCTAGATCATTAATTATGTCTGGCCATGTCTAGCCGAGGCCCTTAGTTTGATTATTGGGGACTGGTGACTTTTGTTGGAGCGTTCTATTTTTTGCTAAGTCCTTGGTTGTTTTTATAGAGTTGTCAGCCTAAGCCGGTTACCCTTTAACGGCTTAGGCCGCTATTGTTGTTTTCGACTTGTTTTATGAATGTCGCTTCTTAGTGGTTTAGTCCGGGTACCTTAGCATGTATATAGTGCTTGATATTATTCGGCTTTGGCCGATTAGGTGTGGTACATATGGTATTCTTGTTTGACAAGCCTTGAACGCGTGCCCTCCACATGGATCAACCATTAGGAAAGTGTGTTTGATGTTTGTAATTCACATTGTAGACCTTGTAGCATTAATTTGATGTATTTGGTCTTTATTATGTTTTTTAATCTGTTGAAATATTTTTCAAGAGGTTAAAATGTGTCTTTTAGTCTGTTGAATGGATTTTCAACATGTTAAAAGGTTAGCTGCAATCAGTTAATTTATTTTTTGATCGACTGATTTCACTTGGACTGATTTCACTTAAGTCAAGTGAAATCAACCGATTGATTTGGAAATCAACTTGTTGAATTTCATAATAGTTTGACTATAAGTGATGTGATTTTCAAAAGGATGTAACTTGAGCATTTTTTGGCATGAAACTGTTCTGGAAACCTTGGAATTCTCTCTCTTTCGTGATCATTCAGACTGTAGTTGTTGAAGATTGATCTTGGATCAATTCTTGGAGCGTTCAGCTTGTGTTTGAAGCTTGGAGAAGGTGTTTGTGGTAGGCAGGGTTGTGCTACCACTTAGGTTTGATCTTTCTCATGCTTTGTGTGTGTGCCTTGTGGTTTTTCAGGTCTGCAAGAGGTGTCTTGTTGTGTTGCTCTGATTCTTGTGTTATTTAAGAGTCTTTGGTGTGTGTTTCGCTTATTTTGAAAGTGTAAGAGTGTAAACTTTGTAAATCTTTTGAAATAGTGCAAAGTCAAGCTCGGGTTGCCTTTACAAACCAGATGAACCAATATAAAAATCTTGTGCTCCAATCTTTTCTCTAACCCTTCTCTCTTCCATAATCATTCAAAGTTTAAAGAACTTGAATTTAAACCATCTTTTTCACATTCTTGAGTGTTTTGGTGGCATCTGTAGTATTGAGCATGTTTGCATAATCAATTAGAACCTGTCTTAACTATTCTTTTTCATTATTCTTGCTCCAAATTGTAAATCTGCATTTCTGTATTTTTCCCAGTATTTCCATCGATTGTTTTTCTGTTTCAATCGATTGATTATACCATAACAAAATCTGTTTAGTAAAATCATAGTCTAACTCTATTTTTGACCGATTGAAAGTATATTGTTCCGTGGTGATAATGCTGTCGTTGACGCGTTCAAATTAATACTACATATCTATAACAACTTCAGTATTGTTAAGAAAGTAGTCAACAAAATAGTAAGGGTAAAGTAACCCAAAGTCGTCTCCCAACGAACACAGAATTGATTTTTAACAAATTAGTTCTTATAAAACTATACAAAGCGGTTAGTCAAACAAAATAAAAAATATAGGGGATTCAGATAAACAAAGATAGAAATAAAATTTAAAAGATAAAAAGAAATAAAAACAATAGAAAAGAAAATAGATTGATTCCATTGCTTTTTCAAAATAGATTCATCATCGGTTATCTAAAGATTATTGCTCAATTAATTATTGTTGTAGATTTGCAAATTAATCAATGTAAAGTCTCAATTAATTTGTTGGCGTTCTCACTTTTAACCAAAGTACAGTCTCAATTAAAAGTGAGAACTTTTAGATTATCCATAGTAAATTCAATCAAAGTACAGTCTCAATCAAATTTTACTATGCCTAATCATGTCTATTCTTTTATCTCCTCACCAAATAAAAAGCTTAATTAATCAAAGTAAAGTCTCGATTAATTTTCATTAGAGTAAATACCTTTAACCAAAGTAAAGTCTCAATTATTGGTAAAAACTCATTTAATCACATGAAAGTTTTTAAATAAAATTGAGACTTTACTTTGATTTTGTTTAGAAACTTTCATTTGATTAAATAAGTTTTTGCCAATAATTGAGACTTTAATTTGATTAGAGGTAATTACTTTAACTAAAATTAGTCAAGACTTTACTTTGATTAATTAAGTTTTCTATTTGGTAAAGAAACAAAGGAATAGACATGATTAGGCATAGTAAAATTAATTGAGACTGTACTTTGATTGAATTTACTATGGACAATCTAATAATTCTCACTTTTAATTGAGACTGTACTTTGATTAAAAGTGAGGATGCCAACAAATGAATTGAGTCTTTACATTGATTGATTTGTAAAACAACAACAATAATTAATTTAACAATAATCTCTAGATAACCAATGAAGAATCTTATTTAGAAAAAGCAGTGGAATTAACCTATTTACTATTATTGTGTTTACAATCTTCCGTGTCATTATCTTTGCATATCAAAACCCCCCTATTTTATAGTTGCTAGTTTTAATTGCATTTTTGAGAATCAAATATTTGAGATCAATTCCGTATTCGTTGTGAGACGACGCAGGGTTATCTTAACCCTAACTATTTTCTTCACTACAACGGCGCCAAATTTGATAACGCTGTCGTTGACGCGTTCAAATTAATACTACTTATATATAACAACTTCAGTATTGTTAAGAAAGTAGTCAACAAAATAGTAAGGGTAAAGTAACCCAAAGTCGTCTCCCAACGAACACAGAATTGATTTTTAACAAATTAGTTCTTATAAAACTATACAAAGCGGTTAGTCAAACAAAATAAAAAATATAGGGGATTCAGATAAACAAAGATAGAAATAAAATTTAAAAGATAAAAAGAAATAAAAACAATAGAAAAGAAAATAGATTGATTCCATTGCTTTTTCAAAATAGATTCATCATCGGTTATCTAAAGATTATTGCTCAATTAATTATTCTTGTAGATTTGCAAATTAATCAATGTAAAGTCTCAATTAATTTGTTGGCGTTCTCACTTTTAACCAAAGTACAGTCTCAATTAAAAGTGAGAACTTTTAGATTATCCATAGTAAATTCAATCAAAGTACAGTCTCAATCAAATTTTACTATGCCTAATCATGTCTATTCTTTTATCTCCTCACCAAATAAAAAGCTTAATTAATCAAAGTAAAGTCTCAATTAATTTTCATTAGAGTAAATACCTTTAACCAAAGTAAAGTCTCAATTATTGGTAAAAACTCATTTAATCACATGAAAGTTTCTAAATAAAATTGAGACTTTACTTTGATTTTGTTTAGAAACTTTCATTTGATTAAATAAGTTTTTGCCAATAATTGAGACTTTAATTTGATTAGAGGTAATTACTTTAACTAAAATTAGTCAAGACTTTACTTTGATTAATTAAGTTTTCTATTTGGTAAAGAAACAAAGGAATAGACATGATTAGGCATAGTAAAATTAATTGAGACTGTACTTTGATTGAATTTACTATGGACAATCTAATAATTCTCACTTTTAATTGAGACTGTGCTTTGATTAAAAGTGAGGATGCCAACAAATGAATTGAGTCTTTACATTGATTGATTTGTAAAACAACAACAATAATTAATTTAACAATAATCTCTAGATAACCAATGAAGAATCTTATTTAGAAAAAGCAGTGGAATTAACCTATTTACTATTATTGTGTTTACAATCTTCCGTGTCATTATCTTTGCATATCAAAACCCCCCTATTTTATAGTTGCTAGTTTTAATTGCATTTTTGAGAATCAAATATTTGAGATCAATTCCGTATTCGTTGTGAGACGACTCAGGGTTATCTTAACCCTAACTATTTTCTTCACTACAACGGCGCCAAATTTGATAACGTTGTCGTTGACGCGTTCAAATTAATACTACTTATCTATAACAACTTCAGTATTGTTAAGAAAGTAGTCAACAAAATAGTAAGGGTAAAGTAACCCAAAGTCGTCTCCCAACGAACACAGAATTGATTTTTAACAAATTAGTTCTTATAAAACTATACAAAGCGGTTAGTCAAACAAAATAAAAAATATAGGGGATTCAGATAAACAAAGATAGAAATAAAATTTAAAAGATAAAAAGAAATAAAAACAATAGAAAAGAAAATAGATTGATTCCATTGCTTTTTCTAAATAAGATTCTTCATTGGTTATCTAGAGATTATTGTTAAATTAATTATTGTTGTTGTTTTACAAATCAATCAATGTAAAGACTCAATTCATTTGTTGGCATCCTCACTTTTAATCAAAGTACAGTCTCAATTAAAAGTGAGAATTATTAGATTGTCCATAGTAAATTCAATCAAAGTACAGTCTCAATTAATTTTACTATGCCTAATCATGTCTATTCCTTTGTTTCTTTACCAAATAGAAAACTTAATTAATCAAAGTAAAGTCTTGACTAATTTTAGTTAAAGTAATTACCTCTAATCAAATTAAAGTCTCAATTATTGGCAAAAACTTATTTAATCAAATGAAAGTTTCTAAACAAAATCAAAGTAAAGTCTCAATTTTATTTAAAAACCTTTTAACTCATATGATTAGCATGCATGTAGATTTAAAATCATTATTTTCTATTCGATTAAGAAGCAAAGGACATAGATAAACAGAAAAACCACAACAATAATCAATATAACAAAACATATAAATTCATCTAACCTCAGAATCCATTTAAGAAATTACAGTGGAATCAACCCTAAAAGCTTAGCCCTCCATGGCTTTGATGGAATACATGATGATATGAAGGAAAGAAAATAAAAGAAAGAATGAGAGATGTGGTGGAGACGGTATTTTCCAAAACCAGAGAGTTCTAAGTGTTTAAGCTGTGTGTTTTAAAATTGTCAGTCGTCCCGCTTCTACTCCCTTAAGTCTCTTTATATAGGCTTCCACTGGACTTTGGGCTTTATCTGTCAGTTGCTAAAATCTTTTATTTTTATTTAATTAATTAGCAACTTAATTCCTGTCCAATTTCCAATTCTGCCCCTCTTATTTAACCATATTTGCAAAATTGACCAGAATTTGACCAGAGTTTGACCAGTTTGAACAGAGTTTACCAGAGTTGACCATTCAGTGTCCATTGAGAGGATGACACGTGGCAGCTCCTTCTCTCTCCCAAATTAGGGTTTTCGCTTGCTCCTTTGGCTGCAGAGAAGTGCAAGGTTCGTGTGGAAGCTGCTGCGACGGCGTGAGGATGGTATGGAGGATGCAGGCGCGATGGAAGCTCGCGCAGTGGTAGCTATGGCAGCGGTGACGTTCCTGCGTGGTGACTGGTGCGTTCATGGTGCAGTTTCTGGTTCTCGCAGTGGTTCAAGCGAAGGTGGCGCGGAGGTTTCGCGTTGTTGCTGCAGATGCGGAGGCGAGAAGATGGAGGCGCTGTAGTTTCCGGCGAGTTTCAGTGGTGACCGGCGAGGTTGGCGGCGGCGGCTGCTGTGGAGGGTGGAAGGGAAACTAGGGTTAGGGTTTCATGTGTGAGATGGAGGAGATGATGACGTGGCAAGATCTGATTGGTTAATTTGGTGAGGGTAGGATTATGACACGTGGTAGCTTATGGTTGGCTAATTTTAAAAGGTGAGGATTGCCACATGGCATAATCTGGTTGAGTGGAGTTTAAGTGGTAGGAGGGGTGCAACTTAGTGAAAACTGGGGGTGCAGAACAGGGTTTTTGGTGGTCCACTTTGCAGGAGTGTGCAAATAAAATCTGGGGGTGCATTTAGCTCCTGATTTATTCTTTTTCAGAATTTCTTGATTTTGGACTTATTTTGTAACTTTGAATATTTCAAAATCACACTATTAATTGACCAAAAATAAATTCCAGCTGCATTAACAAACGTTAGAATATCCAATAATATTTTATGCAACTAAAATCAATTTTTACACCACTTTTACCAAACTTACTCAATAAATCCAATAATCACAAATCCTAATTAAATCAATCTTTAAGCACAGAAAAATCAATTAAATCCCCAAATTTAAATATTAAATGAGGGCAAAAATTTGAACTCATCACGTGGTTTTTTTGCATCCAAGCTTGGTGATTGATTTGGTTCAATTAGAGATAGTTTTTAGACTTTAAAGATTGCCTAAATTTTTAACTGGCCAATTCAACTCCCCTTCTTAGCATTTCAACCATTTCAAAACTTACACCAAAGTTGACTTCAATTTCCTTCTCGACCTTTGACCATAGAGCATTGTCATATTGGACCACAAATTGTTTTAGTGTTGTGGTAGAATTAATGAAACCATCAAAGAAGGCATTCATACCCTCATTTCTCTATGTCGTGGACATACCATCCCAAAATTATGATTTCAAATAACAAGGAGCCCATCTACTTCTTTCCTCATAAAGCGTTGAAAGTCATTCGTTATTTTGTAAGTCAAACTTGGATATGAATTGTTCCCAACCTAACTCGAAATCAATACTAGAATTAGACTCGTAAACCAATTACTTCAAACCATGCTTTATGCTCTTGTAGCTTGTCAATCCACCTAATTTTTCTGGGACTTTCTTCATGATGTGTCACAAACACCACCGATGTCTGGTGTTGAAAAACACAACAATAATACCATTTTTCATTGCTTTGCATTTGTCAGTTATGATGCCATCTAGTGCCTTGTTCCTCATGCACCTCAACCAACATCAAATGAGCCACATAAAAGTATCTTCTAAAGACAATAGTCCACAACCTAGTACAATTGATTGCCCATGATGGTTAACACCAACAAAGGGTGCAAACTACATGTCGTATTTGTTGGTTAGGTATGTAGTATCGAATGAGACAACATCACTAAAACCCATTATGGTTGCTTTACTCCTTGCATCTGCCTAAAAAACATTTAATGATTCTATTTTATGCATTTGTGTCAATCTCATAATAAAACTCATTATTAATATCTCTCATTCTTGAGAAATGTACCATCAATGCCTACCCATCTCCCTCCTTCCCAAAGATGCGTCTTTGTTAGCCGATATAGTTCCTTGTGTCTCGTTCCACGAAATCTAAGTTCTCAAAGCCCCTCGCATGGCCTAACAAGGACCTAAAAGTCTTGTTCAAACGAACACCGACCTAGTCATTAATATCAAGGGTTTTGTTGGCCTGCAAATTCAAACTTCTATTTCAACGTATTAACATTGATTTTGTAGGACTAATGTCATCATTGTGCTCATGAACCACAGTCCTTACTATCCATGCTTGTGGTTTTTTTACAGTTGTTATGCAAGTTGGACATTCTTTTCTTTGGGTAGGGTGTGTCTTCAATTCAAGCAGGATTTGGGACACATACTTACCTTCCATTAAGCAAACTAATTTAAGGTAACACAAGTGGTTATCATCATCCTTTTTTGAGGTCTGAATTCGCACTCCAAAACCATATTTGACAGCATATTTTTTGTAGAAAGTCTTAATGTCTTCTATAGTGTCAAATTGCATTCCAATAGTGGGATAACTGCCATGCTCAGCATGGTTAATGAGGTCAACACTATCAGAGTTATCAAATCCCTAAACACACACACACATACACTTAAACGAGTAATCTGGATGTGTGTTTGGACAAATTATAATCTGTTTTGGGTGCTAAACCAGTAATTTCACGTTACGGGAATAACGCCTAGCAGCGCGAAAAGGGTCGTTAGACGATAGGTGAATCAGGAAAATCCCTGGAACGAGTGGCGCCCAGCGGCATGTTAAGAATGCTAGATGGTTTGGAGCATAATTTTGCCTAGCGGCGCTTAGGCAGCGCCAGACGATAGTGTAGGGGGCAGATGTCCGTTGTAGATGGATTTGCATGGGTGGACTTGATGGTTTGGTCAGGGATATGCTGGATTAGTTACGAGCGGGGAGGTTCGTAACAGAGATTTAAGATGCGTGATTGATGTGCGCGGGGAGGTCCATATTTGTTGTACTATTGTGTAGGGATATGAGCGGGGAGGTTGCATGTTTCGTGCTCACACTTGAGGCTACTATGAGCGGGGAGGTTCATAGTAGGTGTTCACGCATGTTGGACTACGAGCGGGCAAGTTCGTAGAGTTGGACTACGGGCGGGGAGGTCCATAGAGTTGGACCACGAGCGAGTAGGTTCGTGGGAACATGATAATCCCTAAGGACCAAGGTTGTGAATGAATCTTTCTCACATAGGTTATGAGATTGGGGTGTAATGTTATAAAGAAGTCAATAAACTAAAAATTGGCTAAGATAGATTGGGTGAGGGTTAATTTTTATTATTTTATTGATTGTATTATTTTTCTTTCTCAGCCCCCCCTTTTCTATTTGTGTTTGGCGATGATCACGTGACTTGTCACGTGGGAGCAGATGTGAATCCAAGTGAGCGTGCTGATGCGTAGGGACTGAGCGGGGCAGACTAGGGGATGATTTACTTTATATTTTAATTTTAGACATTGTAATAAACTTTATGAAATTTTTATCTACTATGAGCTTGTAATAATGATGTCATAGCATAATATAACTGCAAAGATAAAGTTTTAAATTTTCTTGCGGTTGGGAATCTTATTTACTATCTTGAATTTCAATAAAATTTTATTTTATCAAGTAATATACATCTAGGGTGTTACAAAAACAACAACATTAAAGACAAAAAATGTACCTTTAGAATGGGTGGAAGGTGGTTCTTGGTCGAAGTAAATTATGGTATTAAGTGATTCTTGATCCTCTTGAATGCATCTAGAAATGCTACAGTTGTTGTGCGTTCAACATAAATGCCATATTTTATTTGCTTTAATGGGGTTTAATTATTTTAATTTATTTTGTCCAAGTTGAGAAATCAGACAATGGACTTTCATGCAATGAATGCAAATTAATGATTGTGGTTGACGAGACAACTTTGAGAGAGTGCTTTGTAGAAGATGTGAAATAAGCAATGTAATAGAAATAGACTTTAAAGGGGGGAAATGTCACGTCAATTAAATGTTTAAAGGTAATTTTGTTAAAACTAATTTATTTACTTTTATATTATGAAAGTTACCACTGCAAATAAAATCCACTAAATGGGTTTACTTCCTTAGCTTTTTTTTCTTGTGTAAGTGCAACAGGAAAAATGGAACCATGGCAGACTTTGGAAGTTAACGAATCCAACTTGCACAGATTCATGCGACGCTATAGTGAAACAATGTCTTTCATCCCTGGTCTTGCTAGTTTCAAGTAGTGATGATGAACCTTGAGGCAGGTCAAGGCCAGTCCATCCAACAATTTGTGGAGGACATAGCTACAACAACATTTGTCGTGATTTTGGAACAAATGCATGGAAATGGGTCACCATGTTCATAAAACAACATGGTAATATAATACTAGAACAACCTTTTCTAAATATTATGAACCTAATTTTTTTTTCACAAGCCAAATGAATTGAATGGCTTAACTAATACCAAGTGCATGTTTAGTGGAAGAAGGTGACCTAAAAGAATGTGACTCCGATGTTTACCACAAAGTTTCTTGAAAGATTGCCTTTTGTGTCCTATGTTGTGAAGGATTGTAAGCCAAATGGGTTGGGTGATTTACTTATCATTGTGATGGTTGTTTTTCTTATCTTGTAAAAGTCCTGAATTTGTCCCCAAATAACATGCTAAATACAAATTATAATAATCATAAATTTTATTTCAGGACCAAAAACATACTACCTAGGGTAGCGTCCACAAAAAAAGCAGTTTCACATCCTGAATGTGGTCCACAAATTGGTTTTGGGTCTGTCATATTACTGAAAGAAGTTGTTGTATTCAAGCTAAATCCAAATAAGTTGTACCTAAACATCACACTAAGAAATATTTTTAAGGTCTCATATTTAATAATTTATTCATTAATTTGGGGTTTAGTCATAATAGATATTTAATTTCATAACTTATCATGAAATGCATAGGTCTTCAAACAAGACATCAAAAGTCCAACAAATGAAGAGGTATCAACTTCACATACTGTGGAGGGACAAAAGGAACATGACAAAGACTGTGTTCAGGCCAATTTGAACCCCAATGTGGAAGTAAATTTGGACAACGATGTACACATCAATGGGCACACAACTCTGGAAAAGAATGTGTGATGTGATCCCAACAAGGCTTATAGCTTGGGCAACGCCAAGGCCCAAATCATGCTCAAGGCCCAATCCATGGCCCACATGCATCTTCAAGCCCAAGCCCATCAAAAGGCCCAATAACAAGGAGCATGCTCAAAAAGATCCAATTGGGCTTCATTCAAGATGGCCCAAACCCACATGGGTTTCTCATACTCTTCACATGGACCAAAGAAGATGTGAAGATTTGAAGAGGTGTATCAAAGAGCAATAGAATAGCAATAAGATTGGCCCATTGTTTAGGCCTTGCTTTCTAGAATAATAAGTCAAACAATGTGTAGTTGAATTGATAAAATTGGGCTTGACTAAGCCCAATAGGAGATTTGGCCATGAGCAATCAAAAGAGCCAAGGTGGACTAAGTGGAAGTCAACACTTCTTCCTACACCTCATGGATCCAAAGCATCCAAGGGTTAGGAATGCTTCCTCCTTTTCCAAGGCATCATCCAATGGCCAAGATCAAGCCTCTTTCTCCAAGCTTGATCTAAGGGCCAAGATCAAGGCTCACTCCATCCAATGGCTCTCCTTTCTCATGTGTAAATGGCTTCATATAAAAACTAAAATTTCACTCATTTGTAGACACTCTTGAATTTTTTGTGCAATAGACACTTTGAGTTGAGAACACTCCTCACTATTGCCACTTGAGAGTCATCTTTTAGAGAGCTAACTCTTTTTACCTCTAGCCCCCTTCCTAGGCTAGAACCGCCTCTAAATCATTCATTCCTTTCACCTATCCATTGCAAGCAAGAGCCTATAAACTTGCCTTCCACTCTTTCATGCTTCCTCCATCATTTTTGCTGCACTTGGAGGTTCATGTCTCTACCAAGCTCCATCATAGTGGTATCTAGAGCCATCCAAACCGTGGAGTAGTCACTTGTCTTGGTTTGGTAAGGGTTCTATCCAAAGCTTGAATTTTTCAATAAAAGCATAGTGTTGAGGGTACTCCACCCTATTGCATTTGAGAGTCTCCTTTGTTAGAGGATTGAATCATCTCCTCTAGCCACCTTCCCTTAGCTTTCTCTTAAGCTAAACCTTCAAACACCTTAGATCAAACCAATGCTTAACAAGAGCCTTAAACACTTGCTTCCACTCCCTTCCGTGGATCACGTCTACTTCATGGAGCTTTCATCCATTCCGCACCAAGAGCTCCACCAATGTGTATGCAAATGTGAAGCACTTGGACGAAATCCTTTTAGAAAGTAGAAGATAGTAGTGATGATGAGCAATTGACCTACAATAGCGTTCATGACAGGATTAAAAGCCTCGTTGATCCATTCAAGAAAGTAAAGAACACTCAGCCAGGACAATCATCAAAGTCACAACCATAGGGGCATTACAAATATGACCCATTATATATTATGCTTTTGGATGTGCATCTAAACTCACGTTTAAGTTTACTTATGTTAGATGAAATTTGAACTTGTGGAAGACATTTTGTAGATTGTGTTAATTAACTTGTGTTCAATGTATGACATCGCTTACCCTTAATTTAGGTATGTATTTGGTACTACAGGTGGTGTGAAAAACATATAACTTGGGTTTGTAGTACATAAGTCATGGCTTTGCACTTAAAGATGGGATGAAGAGAAACATAGGCAAAGGTTGAAATGAGTTCCATATATTCCTACAAGGAAAAGCTTGAAATCCTCAATTCCATGTTCTGAAGGAAATTAACAATATTTAAGGCCTCCTAAGAATATGTATATCTATGAAAATCAAGTAATACAGATTAACACTTATGAAGCCATGGGTTAGGAAATAAACTGGACACTCCAAATTATCAGTATATAACACAAATTAAGTAGGGCAAAGGTTTTGTTCAAAACATGTAACGTGGGTTTGCAGAACGCCTATTGTTTAAATATGACAAGATCTTCTGGAATCTTTTTAGATCTACAACAAACAAATATATCTTGAAGATATTGGATTATTTAGAAAGATTTCGTAGTTAATATCTTTTAATATTTTGATATAATTAAATAAGATAATTATTTAAAAATATCAAATAAAATATCTAAAGATATATTTTTCCCAAATTATCTTCTATCATAAAGATAAAGAAAACCGCAAGGTCCAATTTTTTTGTTCCTCTCTTCTTGGTTTAACCAAACTTCTTCACTTTTTCAAGTTTTTCTTGCCGTCTTCATGCAATGCTTGGCTTGAATTTTTGTGCTTTTGATAATTTCTTATTCTTGGATTTATCTTTAATGTGTCATGAAGCTTTAATCAATTTATTTCCACACCTCCATGAGCTCAACTAAGCTGCAGCTGCACTAACACACCTCAAAATATCCAACGAACATTTATGCAACTAAAAAGCTATATTTAACATGTTTTTGTATCTCATGCTCAATAAACCAATTATAGGAAATCCCAATTAAATCAATCTTTAAACACACAAATTCAATTAAATATCCAAAATTAAACACTGAATGAGGGCAAAAATACGCACTCATCAGTTTCATTTCAATTTCGTCAAGGAATCAATGCAAAAAGCTTAGCTAGACATGGAAATGGAGCACACAAGCCCTTCAAAATGGGATTCTCAAAAACAGGGCATCAAACCCTAACTTACAAATTCTCCAAACACGATTTCAACATCAAAAGACAAATTTTAGAGCTTCAATTGAATGAAAAGCGCTGCTATGGTATAAAAACCAAAAACCCCATTAATGGGTGTTCTTCCAAGTCAATACAATTCACAAAATGAGATGCCCAAGCTAGCAAATGAATTCAAAATGTAAAACCTACATTGGGAGCTGTCAAATGCGTATGAAAATGGTAAAAACGAGTGCTAAAACATCAAAAACGAAAAGAGCACCTCCATGGACACCCACCAAAGCTTGAAAACGTGAAAATGGAGGTTGAAGAAGAAGACATGCGTCTACCCATGCTAAATGACCTAAAATCTCGTGGTCAAATCAATTCTGCCACCATTATTTACAAAAATGCCACTACTAGGTGCAGAATTACAAAAATGCCAGTACTGGGCCTCAAATATTGGCCCATTCACTTAGATGACGTGGAAATGACGTGGAAATGATGTCGCAACTCTCTGCAACTGAATATTAATGCCCAAGCTCCAAAATTGCTTCACCCAAATACTTAAAAATAATTAAAAACAAAAATTAAGCCAAATAATGTGAAATTAACCCAAATTTGGAATAGTGACCCAATAAAGCCCAACAGATGAAAACACACTAAAAATAAACAATTAAGCCTTGAACAACTATCAAATGGGTACACAAAGGCTAGTGGAATGGAGAAAAATAATGACTCATCAATGAGGCAACAATTTGTTCCAACTAATTTTGAGAGAACTCAAGCACTCAAATGTGAGTTGAGAGAACTCGTGGAAAGAGGTCTGGATTTCATTGACAATGCGCCACAATTGTTTCTTCGTGTAGCTAAGTATAAAAATCAACGTGAAATACTCTTGTGGGCGAAAAGAGAAAGAGCATTCCAAAAACAAAGAGAGCAAGAGGAAAGAGAAAAATTTGAGAAAGAAATGAGGGACAAAGAAGAACGAAAGATAGAGGAGAAGTTGAGAAAAGAGAAGGAGGAAAAACATAGAAAAGAATATGACGAGAAAGAGAGAGTAAGACAAGAGGAAGAGTTAAAAAGAAAAGAGGTAGAGATTGAGAGAAAAGAAAGGAAGGAGATCATGCTTAGGGAAGTAGAGATATCTCATTCTACTCTTCTTTGCAAAGAGATAAAGATCAAGCTTCTAAAGGGAGTGATTCTATCTTTAAATTTTGTTTCATCTTCCATTAATTCTTTTGTCTTAGTTCTTTCTAAAAATGTTTTTCCACCTTCATTTACTATTTCAAACTCCTTAAAAGATTTTACAAAACCAAACTTTGACTTAGAGTTACCTTTTAGGTTTCAATTAAGTCAAAGTGAAAATCACAATTTTTGTGAAATGGGCACACATTTTTCCAAACTAAAAAGCCCTTCACACATTTTTTGTCAATATCTACTACATGGTCTTTATGATTTTACTGAAATTATGTTTGATGATTGTTGCCGATATGTTTTTGATCCTGGTGAAACCCAGCTTTAATTATTGTGAGCCTTAAACAACCCTCTTGATTTGAGGTCAGATCCTCTTCAAGTGGGAGGGGATGATGTAATCCCAACAAGGCTTATAGCTTGAGCCAATGCCTAGGCCCAAATCATGCTCAAGGCCCAATCCATGGCCCACATGCATCTCAAGCCCAAAGCCCACCAAGAAGCCCAACAACAAGAGGATGCATGATTAGAGTATTAGAATAGACTTTAATTTTGGGCCAATTGTTAGGCCATGTTTTATTAAACTTGTTGATTAGCTTGCAAATTGGATTAATTCAAGCCCAATTATGCCTTGGCCGAGAATTGCTCTCCAAAGACTCCTTCCACATGGTGCCAAGTGTGACAATGCATGTGACATGTGAAGGAGGACACTTGGCGTGAGATCCTAGCTCATTTGCATCCAATGGTTCCATGAGCAACTTGGAGAGCAAGTCATACATTTGCATTTCATTTCCTTTCTCATTTTCATTACATTAAGGAAGGCTCCTCTACTATAAATGAGAGATTCCTATGCTTGTATTTGGTTACTTTGGATTGGTAATAGAGTAAGTGTTGAGAGTACTCCACCTATTACCTCTAGAATCACTTTGCTAGACTAGTTTCTACCAAGAACCCCTCTAGCCTCCTTCCCTAGAATAAAATTCTCTTCTAGGTTTCCTCTCCATATCACCTTCATTGCTTCAAGAGCCTCCAAACTTGAGCCCATTCCTTCATTCTAACTCAATTTTTGTTCCGTAGACTTTCTTCTCTCGTCTTTCGTGCTCCAAGGTCCATCAATTAGTCTACTGGATATAACTCCCAAAGAAAGCCTCTGACAAGCCCAAAACCTTTTACAAATATCACATTATTAATACACGTGACAAAACAAACACATATTTAAATTATTGAAATTGAAAAACACATACCTGAACCACAACGACTGAACCCGACACAAATATCGTGTGGTCATTTGCCTTTTCTCTATAAATTTTTGATGAACGATTCAAAGAAGCAATGAGGAAATCGTGAACATAACTCTCCCACCGATACTTCCTCAGGTTATCTAGGTTATCTCATAACCTCAAAGGCATGTTTGTAACAGTCCTAGAAGTCCTAGAACTCTCAACATGATTTACTTCAGTTACGAACTCTCTCATCCTTTCAATTATGTGCTTGATCTTTATTTCCTTAAAAGGAAACAACAACCCCACTTCCCCGCACAACTCACTATCAAAAACAATATCATCGCCTAATGCACTCAACCCCAAACATATACTCACATCGAAACAACTTAACTTCACCAACTGCTGCCTAATTTGGATGAATTCCTTGTTTAGAACCCATTATCTAAGGACCTCTCTTATCAAGGCACAGTTGATATTCAATTCCATCGTTAGCCTGAGGCAAGAAGAAAAGGGAGTTAATTCAAGTCTTGAACGATGAGTACTACTCAGTAATGCATTTGCTTCAACAATGTATTTGGTTTGTCATTTGTGCTCAATGCGAACCTAAAAAACATGCAAACAATTCAACTTACAATAACCAAGAATGTACAAAATATCATAAATCTAACAATTTAATGCATAAATCATTATTTAACTTACATCCTTCTTATCAGAAGCTTTCACATCACTCACATATGTTTTCTTTCTGCTCCCTGATGATTTTACTTTACTCACATCCTTCTTCACTTTTTTTTGCTGAAGAGCTTCTTTTTTGTTTGCCCACCATTTGCCTTTGAACAAAAACCAAATCAATAACAAATTCACATTACAGCCAAAACCAATAAGCAAGCAACACCACATTTATAACCAACACCCAAAACCAAAACATGTAACCTCATTTCCTTCATCGGAACACAAACGTGGAAGATCAAATTCAAGTGAACCCTAAACGAAAAAAAAAATACTTTCCCCACAAAAATCAAAGTACAACACACCCATCAAGACAATGAAAAATCAACACTAAAACTCACTTTGGAATACATTACTTACATCCTAACAACTTTCCAATCACCTAAACAAAATGTTGCTCCTGCAATATCCACACCACTAACTACAGTAGTGGAAAAATGCCTCCTTTTGTAAACCACTACCCACCAACATTTTCCACCACTACGTAAACCCACAGCTTGTCCACCACGACATTGTCGTTGATGAGTCATTATTTTCCTCCATTCCACTAGCCTTTGTGTACCCATTTGATAGTTGTTCAGTGCTTAATTATTTATCTTTAGTGTGTTTTCATTTGTTGGGTTTTATTGGGCCATCGTTCTAAATTTGGGTTAATTTCACATTATTTGGCCAAATTTTCGTTTTTAATTATTTTTAGGTATATGGGTGAAGCAATTTTGAAGCTTGGACATTATTATTCAGATGAAGAGAGTTGCTACATCATTTCTACGTCATTTCCACGTCATCTAAGTGAATGGGCTAATATTTAAGGCCTAGTAGTGGAATTTTTGTAATTCTGCACCCAGTAGTGGCATTTTTGTAAATAGTAGTGGCAGAGTTGATTTGACCACGAGAATTTTAGGTCTTTAGCATGAGAAGCCGTACTTCATCTCTTCCAACCTCCATTTTCACGTTTTCATGCTTTGGTGAGTGTCCATGGAGGTGCTCTTATCTCATTTTGTGGATTGTATTGACTTAGAACAACACCCATTGATAGGGTTTTTGGTTTTTATATGACAACAGCGATTTTGGTTCATTTAAAGCTTTAAAATTCTCTTTTGTTCTTGAGTTTGCGTTTGAAGAATTCGTAAGTTAGGGTTTGATGCCTTGTTTTTGTGAATCCCGTTTTGAAGGGCTTGTGTGCTCCATTTCCATGTCTAGCTAAGCTTTTTGCATTGATTCCTTGACGAAATTGAAATGCAACCATGAGATTGTTGGTCATTTTGGGGTTGTATTCAGAATTGCATCTGTTTCAAGTTGCGTTTTGATGATAAATACGTTTTTGATGCATGCTTAATCTCAAATTCGTGTGTGCACATTAATGGCTCATATTCATGCTTAATGTTTATGGGTTATGTCACAGCTTGCTTCAATATATGGGTGTTAACTGCCTGAAATTTGTTGTGCTTAATGACATAATGAATCCATGGTAATTTTCGCTTGGTTGATTACTTAGGGTTCATGAGAGCAAATTCGAATAGAACAATTAATTTGGTAATATGTGATTAGTGGACTTTCAATTGAATCAATGAATCATTGCGTTTTCATATAACTGTTAAATTTCTCTGCAATTTTGTGAATCTGCCAACCCCCCTTATGTTATAGTGCTGTGTTTGTCTAGAAGTTGAAGCTTTGAACAAGGACATTGGTCGTTGGGAGATGACTTGGTTTTAATTTGGTGGGGTACGGCCTCTATCAATCGCCAACAACGACAGTGAACGAGGAATGAACAAAGAAAATGGGATTCAACTTCAAGGCAAAGTAATGAGCTTCAAGGGAAGATGAAACTAACTTATGAACTTCAGCTTAGGGGAAGACAAAACACTCCGTAACTGCTTTCCCACTTGATAACTTCTGCAACACTCAATAATTATTCTCCACTTCTCTCCCGAACACAGAAAATTTCTCTCTCTCGTGTGTTCATTCAAAAACATGACCAACGTAGAAATAAAGGAAAAAAAATAAAATTTTAAAAAAAGAGTGCAACATCAGGTAGTGAGAGAAGTTGTAAGATTTTGGTACTTACTATATCATTTTCCATATATAAAGTTTCCACCATATGAATCCAGCCATGTCTAATTTGTTCCTCATGTTTCCTTTCAATATGTTCTTTATAACTTCTCCCAAACCCACTCAAAGGGTTGCACAAAGGTTTTATTGTTGAAACACAGTTGATTTTTTAGGTCAAATATGATTCAAAAAAGAAAAGAAAATGTCTTCTTCATATGTAGACATGCAAATGAAAAATAATTTGCAATAAAACTCAAACAAAGTTAATTGAGAGTCAAAAATGGTAGCACACAGTATTTATAAACTTGAAACAAAAAATCTCACATGGTTCAATTATTATTTATGTCCACGCTAACTTAGAAAAAGAGTTGTCTATTAAACACGTATAATTAAACCTTTAAAAAAAGATAAAACTGTCAACAACTGATTACTTAATATATAAAATCATCATTTAATTATACATAATCAGACTATATTTGTGAAAAGTGTGTAAAAGTTTTCAAAAACACAATTTAATCATTCCTTCATGTGTAGATTGACTTGTAAAGTTTAGGGTGGATCTAGCCAGGAATCTGAATCAGGAACCACTTAAGGCTATCAAGATGGTTGGATTCTGATTATCTGATTAAGAAGCCATGCATGAACTACACATGAATAAGTGGAGAGTGATCCTGTTCCTGCAAAGTGGAGGCACCAAGAATTATGCAAATGTTGGCCCGAGAAATCTCCTTTTAAGCCCTGCAGGTAGAGATGGCAACGGGGCGGGGCGGGGACGGGTTTCACTATCCCATACCCATCCCCGTCAAAAAAATTCATCCACATCCCCATACCCAAACCCAACGGGTATCAAACTTTTGTCCCATCCCCATCCCACCAGGTACCGGGTGTAATCTCGTACACATACCCATATCCGTTTTCTTACTACTTTAATATTAATTTTAATTAATTTTAATTAATTTTTATAAAAAATTACGGTAAAGGAAACATAATATTATTAAATATTCAATATTAGGAGTATGGTTGTTTCTTCGATATCAAATACTTTGAAATAAATTATAATTGTTTACATTTTAGATTATAATACCAAATAAAATTTGATGAGAACCAAAACATTTATTAAATTTGCAAACATTAATGAAACCTAGTTGATAAATTTTAAGAACATTTTTTAAAAAATATAAAAGGAAAAAAAATATTTAAATTAAAATATATTTTAAATGTCTGTTTACTTCAATTTTTTAAATTATAATGAATCTATTTTTTATACACTAATAAAAGTTATAATTCATCACTTGATCAAAATGACGCAAAGAAAAAATAATAAATATAATAATAAAATTTTAACATAGATCTTGTATCTTTTGAACCACAATATATATTGGATGGTTGTAAAAAAAATTCATGGCAATTACATTAAATATTTATATTGTAGTAAATAAAAATTATTTATACAACTATAGTGAAAAAATTAAAGTATGAATGTAATGAGTTAGAAAATAAAAAATAACTAGATAAAATTTATCGAAATAGTATTCTACATGATGAAAATAAACAAAAAATAAAAATATTAAAAAATTAACAAATGTGTGTCTTATAAACAATTTGGAGACTATTGGAAGGAATCACACAAAGGAAAACAAATATATAATTAATGGTATGATAAGATGAAAAATATCGTAGAGATCTAAGAAAACTTTTCAAATATCAACATATATACTCAATGGTTGATAAAAAATGACGCAAAAAATAAATAATAAACATAATAAAATTTTATCATAGATCTTGTATCTTTTAAACTCCAATATATGTTGGATAGTGATAAAAGAATATTCATGGCAATTATATTAAATTTTTATATTGTAGTAAATAAAAATTATTTATACAATTATAGTGAAAAAAATTAAAGTATGATTGTAGTGAGTTAGAAAATAAAAAATAATTAGATAAAATTTATCGAAATAATATTCTACATTATGAAAATACACAAAAATAAAAATATTAAAAAATTAACAAATGTGTGTCTTATAAACAATTTGAAGACTATTGGAAGGAATTGCACAAAGAAAAACAAATGTATAATTAAGAGTATGATAAGACGAAAAATATCTTAGAGATCTAAGAAAACTTTTCAAATATCAACATATATACTCAATAGTTGAGAAATAACAAAAATTATTTTAGCGAAATAAAAGAGTTCAAATAAAACAAAAATTAATAATAATAAGTAAAGAATTTTTTTTATATTACCTAGTAAATGAAATGTTTATCCTATTAAACACTTAAATTGAGAGTATTAATAAATAAAAATATTAAAAAATAATAGAAATATTCAAATGTTAGACATAACTTTTTTTTAATTTACATACATCATTTTAACATAATTACATAAAGATTAAGATAAAATAAAAAATATATTGGAGATGTGAATGAGTTTCATGACAAACCAAATATTTAGAAGAAATAAAAAATAGAAATAATATATATATATATAGGGTTACTTAATTAATTGTGAATATTTTAATAATTTAAAAGAGGATGGAGATATGGCGGGAACGGGTATTATGGCGGGGATATATTCATCCCCATCCCCATACCCAATCAAAAAAATCGGAGATTCCCCATACCCATACCCAGTCAATGCGGGGATTCCCCGTCAAAACGGGGACGGGTTCGGACAATACCCACGGAGACGAGTTTATTTGTCATCTCAACCTGCAGATCTTAACAGAAGCTGTGTAGGTTCTCAACGTATTCAGTAGAGCCATGAGTGTAATCAGTCACTGCAACTGACTTTTTATTTCTAGGTTTGGTTAACTACTATATCTGTTTTGTGTGGGGATTTTTTGGTGTGATGTAGTGGTTACCAAGTATTTGTATTCCTTAAATGCAAATACAAAATAGCTGCTTTCTTTATATGTTTTTGTTTTGTCTGTATACAGGATGGGATACCCGAGTCTCTCTCTCACTTACATAATTCTTCTTGTTGACAAAATAAATAACTTCGTCCTTTTTGTAGTTAACCTGCAGGTGACGTTGTTTTTTAATTTAATTAGAGGACAATATGCGTTAAATTCAATGGTCTCGAACTTTGCAGACAATCATTAGACAAGGGCAAGAATCCATAAACAGTCTGCACCCTTGTCCTGTGACAGATACAATATAATCCAATAAACATGGATTTATTAGATTGTGCAATAGCAAAGACAGTGTGACAAAAAGTCACTAAAGACCAGATTTCGATGTTAATTGTTCGTGTAAACTAACTAAGGCGCTTTTACTTTGATGTCAATAAACTTTTCATGTTCCCTAAATCGGAAAACAAAAGGGAAGACACTATAACTTTAGGAAAATCAAATGCCTACTTATTCCCTTTTAAGCAACACTTTCACAGTTTACTGAAACCAATTACAGGACCTAAAACTAAACAAATTTCATGGCACTACTCGGAACTGCTGAAAACAATAATCAAATACAATAGTTGTATCTTATATATTTTAAAACTACCACCGAACCTCTAATTAACCTAAACCAGAGTTAGTTCTTGACACAGGCCTCGACAGCGAATGATTAGGAGTAGGCTGCTGCACATTACTGGGGCCATTGAACATCAAATTTGAAGAAACAGCCTGTGATTGTTGTATCATAGACAGGGGCAACCTTTGCCCTAATCCAAACATTGAAGGCCGCGGGACAAAGGACATGTGTGGATGAACTGGTTGGCTGTTGCCATACCCTGAGATGCTAGGCTGAGAGGAAGAAGCAGAAATCATTTGCTGCCTACTGTTGCTATTATTGTTAATCATCGAAGGACCAACACCTGATACATTCATTGGAGGATTGGTTCCACCATTTCCAAGACGTGCTGAAACAACATGAGACCGCTCAGAAGCGAACCTCAGCCTCAGCTTCTCAACTTGTTCACATTCTTTCATCAACTGTGTTTCAATTTCTGCAAACTGCTTCAGCTTCAGTTCCAATCTTTTCAACTGTCAATACACATAACACGTTATACACACAAAAACACTACAACAGGCGGCTTTTAAATTTTCCCAAATTGTTTTCTTTAACCTATTCTGCAAGAAAGATATTTAACTAGTGCATACACATACATATATATCCACCCAGATTGAAAACGGCAGACACATGGATGAAGTATGTAGCCAGTTAGGCTGAAACAATTAAGTTAAGAAATAAAAAATGAAGCAGCTGTACCTTAGTATTAACAATATTAGCGCATAGCCTCTGAATTTCACGCTCTTCATGATCAGCAAACAATTTAGCTTTCATTGCTGCAGCAGAGAGGCCTGCTTTGGCAGCATCTTTGACTTTCTCAGCAGACAGCAGAGTCGACCCAGCCTCATCTTGAGCACATGAACCAGGTACTTTTGACTTGTCCCCTGAATTCAAATAAATTACTTCTCAAAAAGAATTACACACTGAGTATTACCACTTCACCAGACAATGGGGGTATAATTTACGCATCAGCAACTGAAAAATGAAACAACCATAAAACTAACCATTTTTCTGACTTGAGTTTGCAGCCACTCCATGATGGCCACCATCTCTATTATTCATGCTTTCTGAATTTACCCTTCATAGAAGCCAATAAAAAATCCTAATTATATGAACTATAAAATAAGGCTGGCTCTTGGTGCAGAGGAAATAAAATTATAGAGAAAGAGCAAGTGAAAAGAACAATAGCAAATGACAATATATCATTGTACAAGCTATAGATGAAAAAGGAATAACTAGGAGAAAACACTTAAAACAAGAAATGACAGTCACTGACACTCACCTGTTATCATTTTCCAAAGCTTCTATATCTGTCACACTCCCTGAATTATTCCCTGACAATGCAGCTAATGCTGCGTGAGCACAAGTTGCAGCTACTCTTGGTCCAACAGCAGAAGCTAAAAAGGCAACCTTTACAATGCACCCACCAAAATCAAATACGTAAGAATCCAATCAAAAGAACTCCAGAATATAATAGACAGACTGATTTGTTGTGAAATTCTGACACTATCATCACTAATTGCATTTTAGGAAAGCTTTTCTGGAGGATTCAAACACACACTGATTTCACCAAAATAAACTAAATCAAACACACTGAGATTTTCTCCTTCAAAGAGGAGATATGTAACTAAACAAGTTAAAAGGACAAGATATTAGATGCAGCACGATAACCACCTCATTGTCTTCTAATTAAGCATAGTTCATGTGCACCCATTAATAAATCACAAACTCAAGAATATCATTTCCAGCACCTACCAGTGCCATAACTGGATTTCCAGAATTTGCGAAAGGAAGCCTGTCATCAGAATCTTGGTTGTTATGTATGGATCCTGCAAGAACAGAGATATGAAATCAAAACCATATCACAAAAGCAGAGGTTACAGAAGTTTCTGTTTTAGTAAGACAGACCTGCAGAATCCCCATTTGAGCAACAATGCAATCTTCCATTACCCTCTTGATTATTCATATTCGATGACAAGGACAGACTTGATACATTGATGTTTTCTAACTTTCCATCTTCTACAGGTAGACGGAGAAAATGAAGAATGCATTGTGCTTTCGACTTGGTACCAACATGCTCCGCAATTTCATTCCAATTCTCATTGTAAACTTCCACTGCTTCAAGCAGCAATAAAGTCTCTTGATCAGTCCAATTATCCCCATCTAGATCCCCATAATCTGTAGTTGAATCCACTGTAATAAAATCTATACTAGAATGACCAGCAACAAATCTCCCATCATGAAAGCAATCAGTGCAGAGTAAAATATCAACCTGCAACATGGGAGGTCAACCACAAATAATGACAAACGTTTCCAAAGGGATTCTACAGCTTAATTTTAGACTTGGGTCATCATAATGTACCCATATTTGTAAACTTCAAGAAATATCAATGACAGAAATCCTTCCATGTAGCAGAATGGAAACTTTTAAAATAATATAGTAGATAATCAAGCACTGTCTATCTTACAGACTGGCAATCACTTGCCAGCTGTCAGAGTTTGTCATGGTTAAATTGAAGACTGCCCATTCAAATCTGAATTTCCAGGACATGAACCCAAGCTGCAGCACAAAGTGCCGTTTTAGCTTCAAATTAGTACCTTCAACAATAATTGACATGGAAAGATATGTTTAACATTTGTATTAGAAGAATAGGATTGAAGCCACAAAGAGTACAAACACAAAGGAAAACAAAAAATATGAAGATTATCCCAATTGGTTCACTTTTGCGGAGAAAAGCACACAGGAATTCAAGACACTAATCTATAATAAGTAGTGGACTGGTACTCTAATATGAAGAGAAGGCTAGCAAAAGGTATCTTGAGTAGATTTCTGGGAGTTGATAACAAAGCTAAAGTTGACTTTAAGTTTGTTCCACTGCCTATAGGGCTCTCGTAGACTATGATCACATGACACAAGGAAAAAAAAAAGGCTTATAGAATGCTCCATAATAAATTAATAACAAAACTCATCAAAGACACAAATCATCAGATATTTCTTCATTGAGACCTTCAAATATCTATTTCTCCCATGTATAGTATTTTCTTGAACTCTAAGACACTTGAGTAACAGAAACAATGCAATATTAATAGAATTTTAGTTCAATATACCAATATAACAAAACCTCATCAAAAGTAGAAGCCTAAGACAGACACTAACATGTGCCCATTTTGATGCCACTTCACAACCACTTCAATTTATAAAATAATGATGTCCCATCCCATCCTATAGAAAAAACCAAAATTATTTTGTATCGGGTAGTCTGTTACCTAGCATTTTTAAATTTTATTTGTTTTTCAATCTATATTAAAACCAAGGAAATGAATCCCCAATAATATAAATGGTATGCAACAACAACATAATGTATAATCTCTTAACTAAAGGAGGTTTGTCTCCAGCAATCATATGCACAAGAAATTCAATCTCATCTCCATACGTATGCATTGCCATGTGTTAATAACTACCATTCCAGCATATTAATCAGAAAGGTAGATTGGACAAAAGTAAATTACAGATTTATTCATGATAGGGTGAGTTGAGTTTAAAACAAAGTGCCGGTGTACCTCTTTCTGTGATTGGTAGTATACAACAGGAAGAGATCGAGAACAATAGTGGCAATAGTTTTCAGATAGATACTCTCTTATTGTGTCATCCAAATCAGAAATATCTGTATTGTGCATTGTTCGACATGAATAAACTTCATCTGCTTTGAATTTACACTTGGGCTTGTCAAACTCAATCAAACTATCTATGGATCTTAAAGCCACTGATGGCACACATAGTGCACCACTAGTGTCCTCAGTCAGGCAAGTATCATTGTCCAAATACTCACGCCTTGGGTTCTCAGCACAGTAATTGATGATTCCCCATTGATCAAGGAACCTCACAATTCGAGTTAAATCTTCATTACCAACACCAACAGACAAAGCCTGGCAACTAGGAACTGTAATCCTCTTCCCTGGGTCCTCCATGTATCTTGCAACAATGTAATTCCTACATTCCATGTACTTCTCTGGCGTATGATCTGGTGACTTTCCAGAGAAGAAATGTGGAACTGCTTGTCTCTCAAGTCGATGCACTGAGGCTGGAGAAAACCAATCTGTCCATATATATCCCAAAATTTATCATCTAATTCAACATGTTCAATTGGCTAAAATTCATTCTAATCACCCACAACCAAAGCATATTTGGATCTTAAAAATTATATATAATTCCATCAAAGGAAAAAAACAACATATAAAGGATATTTAAAACTCATCAAAACAAAGATATGCCACACAGTTTTGAACTTTTGAACGAAAAGTTTAATTTTAATAAATAGGCATTGTAAAGACCTTTACTCTACCATATCCCACATATGACTTTTACAAACTATTACATAAGTCAACAATTTTTTTGATTTATATATCAATTTAGAATAAAAACAAAATAAAAAGTTCTCATTCAAATATAAGAAGTTACCACATCCTGCACAAAAACATAAGAACTTGAACATGGCAGACAAACATGGAACAATCATATCTTACATCATCATGCACATCCACAATATCCAAATAAAAACATTTCTCAGAAACCAGAAAAAAAAAATTCAAATCCAAGGAAGAACCTGAATGCATGGGGACCACTAGAACCCTAGTGCCAAACCGTTTAACAACGCCGGAGCCTTTCATAACAGGAGGCAGGGCAGCAACAAAGCTCAAACCCCCGAGACAATCAGCAGAAACAGTCGAGGAAGCCTGAAGCTGGCCGTGAGACACATTCTCGAGAACCGGTATGCCATGCTGCGAGTGTCCCCTGCCGGACTCCAGAGCCGCAATTGCCGCCGTGACCGCCGCGTGAGGACGGGTAACGGTCCGCCTGATCGCCGGCGGGAAGCGCGAAATCTGGACTCCATCACGTGAGACGACCTCGATCTCGACACGGGAGTCGGTGTTGGGAGGCGCGTTAGGGCTGCGGAACTGGTCGTCGGAGTCGTTGTCGTCACGGTCGTCATCGGAATCATTGTCTTCGTCATCTTCGTCGTGACGCTTGGACTGGCGTTTGTGGGATTCCCGCTTCCGCTTCTTCCGCCATTTGGTTCGGTTCTCTGTCAAAGATAAAATAATAGGAATAATACAACAGAAGATATTTATAAAGTGAGAAAAAAAATGAAAATTGAAATTGAAATGAGTTTGACTTGAGTTGCGAAGGAGAAAGGGAAAAAAAAAATAGTAAGGAATTAAGGAGAATTTTTAGGTTATTGTGGATACCCGAAGGGAAGGAAGGGGAAGGTGGCATGGGAAGTTAAGGAGAGAGTGAGTGGATGTGGGTGTGGGGTGAAAATTAGTGTGGGGTCGCTGATTCGCGCAAAGGGTGGTGCGGAATTTGGATTTGGAGAATGGGGTTGTGTTGTGTTGGTTTGTGTCAGGTCTGTGTGGTATGATAGAGAGAGAGTGAGTGAAGAGAGGAAGTGAGAGAGGGGCTATGCTATGATTTAGGGTGTTGCGTTTGGATGGGGCATTGAGGAAAATATTCCAAAATTGTATGTGTGTTGATGTGGTTTTGCTTCTGGCTCGGTTCATCGACACGTCATTTTAACGCCGTTTTCCGAGGAGTGGTTCACACGCGATCTTTCTGGATCAGTGTCTTCTTTAATGTTATTGGTTGTCTTCCATCTAGGTCACCCAGTTAAAATCCTTTAATTTGTAGGGTCTCTTTTCTGTGTCCTGATATTCTTTTAGTGGTTAATACATTTATTTTTGATCAACTAGAAAAGTTTTTAACATCTTTTAAAATATTAAAATTAGTGTATGTTAATGTATTTTAGAAACATAGAAGAAAAATAAGTTAATCCATATGCAATTAGTTGTTCCTTTGTGTGCAAATGCGTGTGAGTTGGATACCGGAGAGAAAATGTACAATTGAATTAAAATACTAATAAAAACTGTAATTGAAAGAATATATAGTTAACTGGAATGAGAGTTTTTTTTTTTTTAACTAAAGGATCTGATACACTTAAATGACATGGAATCAAAACATGAGCATGGCTCAAATTTAAGATATATTTGAATTTATGCTGCAACAATTATTTTTTGTCTATTTATTTTCACTTGTTTTTTTATATTTTAAAAATTTGACTCGAATAAGTTTTTATTGAAAAGATATAATGCAATTTTTCTTTGAATTTCTAATAAATACTTTTCAATCTAGTTACTAAACAAATTAACCATTTTAATTTAGTATTTTATGTTATATGTGTAGGTTTTTTCACATGTCCTGTAGGGTAACACATGTTGAAAATGTTTTAGGCCTTTCTTTCTGTTATTGTAAGAAATTACAAAGAAAATTTAGAAGTTGTATTTATATGCAAAGTTTTACAGAAAAGAAGAAAGATAATCCCTAAGAGAAATATATTTTTAATCTTAATAATTAAAACTGGAAGGTTATAATTTAAGAGAAAAATAAAAATATAGTCAAATTTATTATTTACATTAAATTTGTCATTTCATAAAAATATTAAATGGAACATTAGTTCATGGGTCTGTAATATGCAATATGCAATACCATTGTTTAATTTTACATTCTTACTTTTTCAAAGATTGATTTTCTTTATTTAATAACTTTGTAGCTTTCTTGTACTCTAGTAAAGAAATGTAAAACTAGTGACCATTTTGGTTTTCAATAGAGTAAATCATTATATTTGTCTTTGAAATTTTAGCGTCTTTGAAATTAAATAACTTTATAGGTTTAAAATGACCATTATAGCCAAAAAGGTGGATTGAATTGGTTGAGTACTTAAAATATGTTCAATTAAAATTTGTAAAAACACTTTTTTGTTTGAATTCAATTGACCAACAAATGATGATGGCGGTCTCACGATTCAACATCGGGTTGGTTCTGATCGGTGGTAAACCCTCGTGAAGCTTCCAATTAACGATCTACCGATGGCAAAAAGTAAACGCACGGTGGAAGACTTTGGATTGCAACGGAAGACGAAAAACGTTCGATGGAAGCGACACGGTTCTCTTTGGTGGAAACGTGATATGGATGGACGAAGCTCGCAGTGGAATAGCACGGAACGAGCGAATTAGGCGACGGAGTGACTCAACGAGCTTCCTCAAGGTCCTTCAATGGAGGAAGCCAGTAGCCCTCACTCACACTCACTCTCGGTCCTCCCAAAAGGGAGGAACCCTAATGCTAGGGTTAGTGAACTTTGAAAAGGGGAGGAAAACTCTCTATTCAATTCAAAGCTCAATATTTGTTGAAGTGGGTTGCAAATTAGAAAGGCCCAAACATTAGGTTGACATAAAGACAACAAAAAAGACAATAATGGCCCAAAAAAGTATAAGGCCCAGAAAAACAATTATTTATGTATTTTAAAACAAACAAATAAAAGTTGGCCTAATCCTTGGCTCTTGATGTAGACTCTTGGGATGCAAGTCATTAACAAATCATATGTTTATTGTTACATGACCATACATTTCAATCTATTGAAAAATAGAAACAACAAATTAATTTGTTCATTTAGTATGATTCAACAGACTGAAATATAAAATCAACCAACTGACATTCTAGGAAATTCTGCTGAAACACGAAAATCACCAAACTCACTCAAACAACATGCTTTATCATACAAGATTGATTCCAATTGCTATATCAAACTTAGTCATACCTCCATATTACATTAAAACACACGCAAACCTTACATAGATTGATAAAATGAGTTTTCTTGAGATTTAAATGAAGAACAAGATAAGAGAGAGGGAGAGAGAGAGAAGGAGAGAGAGAGAAAGGATAACACAATGATTTTATACTGGTTCAATATCTGAGCTACATCTAGCTTATTAGGACAACTTGAGCCTAATCATGCACTATATAAAAAATAATTACAAAATCCCTTAAAGATTACACTTTTGAATTAATCAAAAACTCCAAGATTCTTTAATCTCATAAGAATCTCAACCCTTGCACAGCAAGATCCCACTTGTAGACCTGGAATCACACAAGAAAACACCCAGAAACACAAAAACAACCAAACCTTGGTAGTGGTTCTACCTAGCCAACCAAAACACATTCTTCAATGCTTCAAAACCATCTAATATAGCCTAATTATAGGTGAATTAAATAAGTTGATTTGTCCGTACAATCTGTTGATATCACACATGACTTCAGTGGAATCAGCCGATTGAATAACAATTCAACCAATTGAATACCTTCATACCTTCATACCATAACCAATTGAATAACAATTCAACCAATTGAGATGTTCTTGAATGTTAATATGTGATATGCATATTCTAGTGGAAGAGCTCAAAGGAATGAAATCTTATGTTTTTGTTCCAAGTATAGAAATCTTTATTGGACAATAAGAGATTAATTCTATGACCACTTAATAGGTACATGATTTCTAAAAGGTTCAAGGTTCTATTCAAGGTTGTTCTTTTATATATATATATATATATATATATATATATATATATATATATATATATATATATATATATATATATATATATATATATATATATATATATATATATATATATATATATAAATTGATTCGAATGTATTTTGTGATCTTTTGTGGCATGTTGAAGAAAGGGTCTTGGTTGGCTAGGGGGAGCCAATTTTGAGGTTGGATCTTTCTTGTGTTTTGTGTGTTGTTCTTGGTGTGAGTCCAGGTCTGCAAGAGGGTTTCTTGTTGTGCATTTGGTGTTTCTTATGTGATTCAATAAATTAGGTTTTGTCATTTGTATTTACAAGAATTTAATTGTAAGGATATTGTAATTTCTTGTGTTAGTGAAAGATCAAGCTTATGTTGTCTTGATCAACTAGATATAGCTCCATTAGAGTAAACCAATATAAATTTGTGTGCATAAATTTAAGTTTTTGCAAATGAAGAAATCAAATTTAATTGATCTTCAATAATAATTATCTGCGAATATTGTGACTGATCTCGGTAATCATATCAATCAAATTTGCAATGTTTGGTGTAATTATTGAAAAATTAACTGTCAAAATTTTAACATTCAATCAGTAAAATGTATGATCTAGAATTGATACATTGTTAAATCCTATGGTCAATTTGATTTTGACAATTACAAACTTCAAAAATAACACAATTTTTGAAAAACAGCCAATTCAACACTGCCACCCCCCCACCCCACCTCACCACCCTCCTTCTTGGTCTAAAAACTCCCTATTGTGATTACAAAACACACATAGGAAATTGAATTAAGAACATTGCACTTGAATTGAAAATAAAAATTGAATCTAAAACCATCCTAAACTAACTTTATTTAATCCTACAAATGAATCAAGTACAAGTTTATGGTAAATTGTCTTTCCAAGCTTCAACTAATCAAGCTTATTCTAATAGGTCAGTGTTAATCACTTCAAGAAAGCTCTTCTTATTTCTTTTTCTTCAACTAGAAGTAGCAGGTTAGGTGGCATTGGTCCAATAGGTTGCACAATGATCACTACAATAGTAATAGATTAATTACCAACCACTCAGGTTGGATGTAAACATGTGATTTGACTCTTCAAGCTCGTATTGTCTCAACTTTCTTACACATGCTAGCACAAGTTACTCAAGCTTGCTTTAGCTACCTAAATGACTTTCAAACAGGTTACCATAGGTTGCCAAACTAGTCCAACAAGTTGGCCAAGCTTCCTCCAATCATTGCCTCCAAAACTACACAACTTTAACATAAAAACTAAAATTACCACTTTCATTCTTTACTTCAAAAATTCATCCTAGCTACAATTTTACCTTTTAATTTTCTAAAAAATAAGAAAGTCAATAAAACTAAAATTCTTACTAAAAATCTAGCTAAAACTACTAAATTAACATGTTTTCAAAAAAACTACAATTTATTCAAGGAAATCCAAATCTCATACAAAACGAATAACAATTAAACAAAATAACATTAAACCACACTCATGCAAAAATTGGATTTAATGATAACTTATTATGGCAGTTATAATCCACCCATAATAATAAGTGAAATAGTGATGGAATGGTAGATATGACGAAACTTTCTATGTCGATTATCACTAGAACCGTTATAGTAAGTGAGAGTGGTGGCAATTTTGTAATAAAATACAAGTTTATTGTATTATTTTTAATTTAAAATATAGATACTATGGCAATTCATCACCATAATCGAGATAATATCTTTAATTTTCTTCTATTCTATATCGTTGCATTTCACTCGTATCGTATTATATGCTCTCGTTCTCGTTGCACTCTTATTCTCGCTCTCCTCCTTGTTTCTTCTCTCGTCTCCTCGTCTTTGCTTTTGCACTACACTTACTCTCATTCTGATGGCTCTCGCTCTCATGCTTTGTAATTCGCTCATTAGTGTATTGGTTTAGCTCAACTCACTATGGTGATTTTCTCTAATTTGGAGTTTTGGGGAAACATAGAGAAGGTAAAAAAAAAAATTAAACAAATGAATTATCAAATCTCGAATTATTTTTGGATTAATTTCGGTATTTGTACCCTTACTTTTTGTCATGTCATGCACTCTGGTCACACATGGACTTTGTCATTATGTTTCACTTTTTTTCTTGGAGCTATATGCAATTTTCTTTTTTTTTAGAATAATAAAACTTGTGGAAATAAGAAGTTTTTGTTTCCTTTATGTTTTATTGTTGGTTTAAACAAACTTTTCAATTTTTAGATTTTTGTTAAGGATGTTTGGAAGGAACAGATTGGGTGGCTGTTGAATGACATGGAGGGACAATATAAATTCATGGTTAAGGATTTGATATTATGGAATGATGGGTTTCATAGTACTTCTCCTAGATGGATTTTATTTGGCCGTCATTGCTCCATATTATGTCAGGTACATTCCTATCCCTATATGTCTCTTCTATGGTTAGCTTTGATAAGTAATTTTGACAACTAATTTTGATGGTGAAAAGGGAAGATGTGCAATAAGGGTCGTTCCCTTTTACTGATAAAAAAACTATTCATTTTTGTTGTTGTAAAAGATTTTTTTTTTATATTGGTTGTGTTCTTATTTATAATTGCTACTACACTCTCTTTTTCTCAGGGAGGTGGAGGCAAGGTTGATGGAGTACAAGTTAGATATCATCATCAGTGTTCATCCCTTGCTTTTATAGATCAGAGGATTTGAGACCCAAATGCCCAAACATATGGGAGCCTATAACTAAGTTATGATTCAGTGGCACTTTTTATGTTGCTTGTGGTCATAACTAGCATAGAAAGTGGAAATTTCTATGGCAGGTCCAAAATTGGCATAGAAAATGGAAACTTTCTATGTCATCTTGATCTATAACAGGTGGAGAACCGATACAAAAAGCCTTCTCTACACTAGTGACACTTGTATTTCTTGTAAAGTCTTATGTGTTCTTCATCCTAATCTTGATGCCTTTATATAGGTCTTTAAAGTTTATTGTTGCTTGATGAGTGCGTATTTTTGCCCTCATTTAGTGTTTAATTCTGGGTATTTAATTGAATTTATGTGCTTAAAGAGTGATTTAATTGATAATTCTGATAATTAGGTTGTTTGAGCTTGTGTGATAAAAATGTCTTAAAAAGTGATTTTTAGTTGCATAAATTATTTATTGGATATTTTAACATTTATTGATGCAGCTGAAATTAAGATTAATCTCATTCAAGGTAGGAAAATAAATTGATTGAAGTTACAAACCACCTTTAAATAATGCTGAAATTAGCAAGTTCTGGAAAAATCATTTTTGCACCCCCTAAATTACGTATACACTCCCCTTTTCCAAATGGGCTACAGAAAATCTACTTTTACACCCCTGCCTTTTTCTATTTTCACCCCTCTTTCCACTCATAAAACATGATGACACGTGTCATAATCCTCCACTTATTAAACTAACCAATTAGAGAATGACATATGGCGACATCCAAGCACTCAAAATTCAACCAACCAAATGGTGCCACGTCATCATCTTCATCTCTCCCATGAGAAACCCTAATTTCTCCTCAAACCCTAGTCATCGGAGTAATCATCATCACCATGGCAGCCGCTACTCTCGCCGTCAATCATCGGCACCGCAACTCCACCATCTTCAACCTTCTGCACCATCGCGCAAATGTAGAGGTCTAATCAAGGGGTTTCGTGCTGTCGTTTGGAGTGTTGTGACGTTTCGCATTTCGTTGCGGCGTTTGGTCTAATCATTATTTCTGGCGGGAAAAGTTGAATTGTTTGGAATGCTAGTTATAAATACAAATAGTTTCTTCTTTAATATTCTAATAAACCTTTGAAAAGATACATTTTTCTATATGAAACCTTTTTCCATTTATGTCCATTTCAACATATATGAGAATTTATCATTTCTAAAGATAATTTTGATTTAATCTTTTAAAATGATTTATGATTCCGACTTTGTTTACACTCTTTGATTTTGAACAAACATGCTCAAACAAGAATAAAACTACTGATAAATTTTCTAATGTTTCAAGTGTCCACTAAATGATTTGATAAGTTGAAACTAGCATAAAGAATATAGTAGCTCATTTGTAAAAATAGAGCATGTATATGTACGATTATATATAATTTGTCATCATCAAAACTCTCTTGGAGGTCTTTACTAAAGGTATTTCCTCTAGATGTGGATAAGATTGTCTAGGATCTCAATGTTGAATTCTTCCCATCGTGCTTAGAAATTTTAATACAAATGTTATTAGCAAGCAATAGTAGATAATGAATTCTTGGAGCACCCCAAAAAGTATGAACACTAATGAGTGCGTATTTTTGCCCTCATTCAATGTTTAATTTTGGGTATTTAATTGAATTTGTGTGTTTAAAGATTGATTTAATTGGGATTTCCTATTATTGGGTTTATTGAGCATGAGATACAAAAACATGTTAAAAATAGGTTTTTAGTTGCATAAATGTTCTTTGGATATTTTAAGGTGTGTTAGTGCAGCTGCAGCTAAGTTGAACTCATGGAGGTGTGGAAATAAATTGTTTAAAGCTTCATGACACCTTAAAGATAAATCCAAGAATAAGAAATTATCAAAAGCACAAAATCCTAGCCAAGCATTGCATGAAGACGACAATAAAAACTTGAAAAAGTGAAGTAGTTTGGCTAAACAAAGAAGAGAGCAACAAAAAAAATTGGACCTTGCGGTTTTCTTTATCTTTATGATAAAAGATAATTTGGGAAAAATATATCTTTAGATATTTTATTTGATATTTTTAAATAATTATCTTATTTAATTATATCATAAAATATTAAAAGATAATAACTACCAAATCTTTTTAAATATGACAATATCTTCTTGAATCTTTTTAGTTCCACAACAAACAAATATATCTTGAAGATATTGGATTATTTCGAAGATAATTTAAGAAGATTGCGAAGGGTTGATTTGGAAAATTAATACAAATACTAATTGGTGATAATTTATCATATATCTTTAATTAATTAATTAATTTAATTATATTAGATATTGATATTATCAACCAATTATATTTGTCAAATAGTATATATCTCTCCAAATATTTTTAAATATTTATCTTTATCTTTATTTTTAAAGATATTTGAGAGATTTTAGCAACAGAAAAGTCCAGTCCAATTCCTATATAAAGAGACCAAGGGAGAAGCAAAAAGGACAAGTTTGGGACTTCGGAGTTTTGGAACCCTTAGGGGTGCCTAATTTCATTTCCTTTCCCTCTCTTTTCTTCTCTCTATTCTTCTTTTGTATTCCATGGATTGCTAAACATCTTGGGTTGATTCCATTGTAATTTCATTATGGATTTTGAGGTTAGAATGAATTAATTTCTTTGTTCTTTTTATTATCGTTGAGGTTTTAATTCATCTATGTCTTTTATCTTTGAATCTCGTAAAAAGTAATGATTTTAAATCTATATGCATGTTGATCATATGAGTTCAAGGGATTTTAAATTTAATTGAGACTTTACTTTGATTTTATTTAGAAACTTTCATGTGATTAAATGAGTTTTTACCAATAATTAAGACTTTACTTTGGTTAAAGGTATTTACTCTAATGAAAATTAATCGAGACTTTACTTTGATTAATTAAGCTTTTTATTTGGTGAGGGGATAAAAGAATAGACATGATTAGGCATAGTAAAATTGATTGAGACTGTATTTTGATTGAATTTACTATGGATAATCTAAAAGTTCTCACTTTTAATTGAGACTGTACTTTGGTTAAAAGTGAGAACGCCAACAAATTAATTGAGACTTTACATTGATTAATTTGCAAATCTACAACAATAATTAATTGAGCAATAATCTTTAGATAACCGATGATGAATCTATTTTGAAAAAGAATTGGAATCAATCTATTTTCTTTACTATTGTTTTTATTTTTTTTATCTTTTAAATTTTATTTCTATCTTTGTTTATCTTAATCCCCTATATTTTTTATTTTATTTGACTAACCGCTTTGTATAGTTTTATAAGAACTAATTTGTTAAAAATCAATTCCGTGTTCGTTGGGAGACGACTTTGGGTTACTTTACCCTTTCTATTTTGTTGACTACTTTCTTAACAATACTAAAGTTGTTATAGATAAGTAGTATTAATTTGAACGCGTCAACGACAACGTTATCAAATTTGACGCCGTTGCTGGGGAACACGGTTAGAATTTTCATCATTTTAGTTCTTATTTTTATTTTTTATTCTTTTGATTTTATTTTTTATTTTTATTTTTTATTTTTTGTTTATCACTAACATCTTCTTTTCTCAATTTTTGTTCTAACATTTTTTTTTAATTTTCTTTAGTTATTTTATTTTATTTTATTTAGTTATTTTTTTAAGCATAATTTTTGTTTGAGGATTTTTGTTTGGAAATTTGTGAAACTAGTTGGGAAAAACTTTGGCTAAGGAAAGATAAGGTACTTAAGTTGTCCATTGAGACGCACCTCTCTTTCCTGGAAGTCTACTTAACAAGCTTTCAACTTATTTCTTTTCAGAAAACCTCTTTCAAAAGTGCAAAATAATTTTTCATATGAAAGTAATCAACATTGTAGTTTTCAAATGGATTACAATTGTTATCCACAGCAACCACGTGATTTTCAGCAACAAATTGTCACACCTACTTCTACACCTGATATAAGTGGGTTAACTTTACAACAATTTAATGATCTATATCCTAGATCATTTTTTTTGGGATATGAGCAACAACCATATTTTGAGTGTTCAGCTCAACAATCATATGTTCCAAATAGCTTTCAGCAACAATATGTACCACCACAGCAAGTTGAAGCAACCAATGGACCATCCTACAAGGAAGTTATGATATTAATGGGTGAAGTTATAGAGAAATTAGAGTCCATGGATGAAAGGTTGCGAGTTAATCAAAGATGCAAAAATATTGAGCAAGAGTGGTACGAAAATAAGCAAATATTGTCTGATATGTTGAGGGATGCAAGTAAGAACAACTTCATAGAATTACTTGTAACTGTTAATACCACCCCTCAACCCCATCAAAGATTTCCTGAAAATCCAGATTTAAATGCACTTCGTCATGAAATCAAAGATGTGCTTCTGAAGTTGGCCATCAGAGCTGAACAAATGTCTGAAGATTTGAGTCAGCTAATGAATGATGCAGTGAGAAAGGTCACTTTGGAAGATATGATGAAAATGATGACTGAAATGATGAAGATGAACCAGACATATCAGAAAGAGATGATGAATGCCACCACACAAAGCTTGCAGAGTCAATCTGAAAAACCAATAGCAGAATCACATCACATCGATATATCTACTAATGGATATAATGATGCTCATAGTAATATGTCTACTGATGGACATATCAATTTTGCTAAAGATGTTGCTGATGAAGAAATTAAAGATTCTCACACAAACATATCTACTGATGGATATGTTGATGATGCTCAATGTGAATATAAAGTTGTACCCGTTGATGAGGATATGAGTACAAATGATCATTTTCAAGAGCAAAGTTGTGAGAACAATACAATGGAGGAACCAAGTGCAGTTGAAGAGCCAACGATATTCGCAGATGCAGCTGAAGCATCTACTATTGCGACTGACTTGGTTAATAATGAAGCAGAAGATTCAACTACTTCAGGTGCAAATTTTTTCTCACAAGATGAGATTACAAGATGAAATTATTGATGATCCGATTAACCATCTGAATGCACCTGATGATGCTCATGTTGAGTTGAAGCCACACACTCCACACATCAAGTTTGTTGATGTGAATGATGCAAATAAGTTTTCAGTGGTTATCTTTGTTGACATGGCTGCAGAAAAAGAAGAAAGGTTGCTACAATAGGGAAAAAGCTTAGATTCGAATTCTTTTGAAATCATTGTTGATAGAAAAGTTAATTTGCATGCATGTTTGTTTTTTGTTTCTGTTTTTAATTTTAAAAATATTAAAAAAATTTCAAAAATATGTGCTTTTGTTTTCTTTAATAAAATTGTACAAGCTGACTTGTACTTTATAAAATTAAAGAAAATAAATTTTGACATATGGCCAGATTGAGCCAGAAGTCACAATTTTTCGTTTCCTCCCCAAAATAAGTCTATTAAGGACATTTTTTTTTTGAAATAAGTGAGGGGGAGACAAACTGTAGGTAGGATTTTTTCTTTTTTGTGTTCTTCAATTTTTGTTTTTGTTTTCATAAAAAAATTGTGATTTCTTTTTGAGAAAATTGTGAAAGTATTAAATTTTTACTAAGTGGAACTTTTAAACAATATGTCTCATAAGAAATCCCAAAAAAAATTTCCCTGCTTTCAATAAAACATATTGACATTGGATTTTTAGGATTTGATTCAGTAATTGGGATGATCATAATTTTGGAAAAATAAAAGTCATGTTGATATGAGTGGATTGTTTCTATGATTTGCTAATTGAGTTGATTTGAGAATTTCTTGATTAAATCTTTTGTGAAAGAATTTGACCTTGTGAGTCTTGAGCCTTAATGCAAAGGATGGACCACCATGTGCCATTCCTATTTTATCTTAAGTGACTAGCTCATGTTTGTTTATACTCAAATATTTAGCTTGATTCTTTTGTTTTGCAACTTAGGTGAATATGCATGATTTGATATGATTGAGGCATTTATTATTTTTAGCTACTTGGCCAAATAAGCTCACCTTGATATTAATCCATTGATAGCCCCTTTGAGCTTTAAACTTTTTTTTCTTGTTTTAAGCCCATTGCATAACCTTGAAAAGAAAAAGACCATGTTTTACCTTAGGAAGAAAGAAGGAGCTAATGGATTGTGTTTAGGAATGGTTGAGGAATAAAGTGTGTGGGTGAGTACCTCACCCACAAATTAATAAAAATGGCAAAAGGAAAAATTGTTGATGAAAAAGTGTTGAAATAATTGCTTTCTAAAAAAAAAGAAAAAGAAAGAGCAACAAGCAATAAACACAAAAGAGTTGTTTTTGAAATTATGCTCCATTATTCTTTCTATATTTTAATTTCAAAAACCCAAAAATCCTAAAATTTTTCCTACCTTTGCCTTGGCCCCATTATAACCTGTGAAAAGTCCTCATGATCTTTGAATGCATATTTTTCTAGAAGTTTGTGAATATTAGAGTCTTGTTAAGTATTATGAGAGTTTGCTTACATGAGTATTTTGAGTGAAAACACAAGCCAAAACACTTGAGAGAATTTTGGTGAGAAAATACACATTTAACATTAGTGCTTTTTTTCATAAATGATTGTCTTGTGAATTCAAAAGATTAACTCATGTGTGAAAAATAAAACCTTTCCGTTTGTATATACATGATAATTTGATTTCTAGAAGATTGATTTGTCTGCAATGATGTTCATTCCTTTGATCCAGTGTTGATGTGAAATAAAATACCTCAGAACAAGTTTTGAAATTACTCAATTTTGCCCAGGAGTGCAAAAGGATAAGTGTATAGGTATGATGAGTGCGTATTTTTGCCCTCATTCAATGTTTAATTCTGGGTATTTAATTGAATTTGTGTGTTTAAAGATTGATTTAATTGGGATTTTCTATTATTGGGTTTATTGAGCATGAGATACAAAAACATGTTAAAAATAGGTTTTTAGTTGCCTAAATGTTCTTTGGATATTTTGAGGTGTGTTAGTGCAGCTGCAGCTAAGTTGAACTCATGGAGGTGTGGAAACAAATTGTTTAAAGCTTCATGACACCTTAAAGATAAATCCAAGAATAAGAAATTATCAAAAGCACAAAATCCTAGCCAAGCATTGCATGAAGACGACAAGAAAAACTTGAAAAAGTGAAGTAGTTTGGCTAAACAAAGAAGAGAGCAACAAAAAAATTGGACCTTGCGGTTTTCTTTATCTTTATGATAAAAGATAATTTGGGAAAAATATATCTTTAGATATTTTATTTGATATTTTTAAATAATTATCTTATTTAATTATATCATAAAATATTAAAAGATAATAACTACCAAATCTTTTTAAATATGACGATATCTTCTTGAATCTTTTTAGTTCCACAACAAACAAATATATCTTGAAGATATTGGATTATTTAGAAGATAATTTAAGAAGATTGCGAAGGGTTGATTTGGAAAATTAATACAAATACTAATTGGTGATAATTTATCATATATCTTTAATTAATTAATTAATTTAATTATATTAGATATTGATATTATCAACCAATTATATTTGTCAAATAGTATATATCTCTCCAAATATTTTTAAATATTTATCTTTATCTTTATTTTTAAATATATTTGAGAGATTTTAGCAACAGAAAAACCCAGTCCAATTCCTATATAAAGAGACCAAGGGAGAAGCAGAAAGGACAAGCTTGGGACTTCGGAGTTTTGGAACCCTTAGGGGTTCCTTTCTCTCTCTTTTCTTCTCTCTATTCTTCTTTTGTATTCCATGGATTGCTAAACTTCTTGGGTTGATTCCATTGTAATTTCATTATGGATTTTGAGGTTAGAATGAATTAATTTCTTTGTTCTTTTTATTTTTGTTGAGGTTTTAATTCATTTATGTCTTTTATCTTTGAATCTCGTAAAAAGTAATGATTTTAAATCTATATGCATGTTGATCATATGAGTTCAAGGGTTTTTAAATTTAATTGAGACTTTAATTTGATTTTATTTAGAAACTTTCATGTGATTAAATGAGTTTTTACCAATAATTGAGACTTTACTTTGGTTAAAGGTATTTACTCTAATGAAAATTAATCGAGACTTTACTTTGATTAATTAAGCTTTTTATTTGGTGAGGAGATAAAAGAATAGACATGATTAGGCATAGTAAAATTTGATTGAGACTGTACTTTGATTGAATTTACTATGGATAATCCAAAAGTTCTCACTTTTAATTGAGACTGTACTTTGGTTAAAAGTGAGAACGCTAACAAATTAATTGAGACTTTACATTGATTAATTTGCAAATCTACAACAATAATTAATTGAGCAATAATCTTTAGATAACCGATGAAAAATCTATTTTGAAAAAGCAATGGAATCAATCTATTTTCTTTACTATTGTTTTTATTTCTTTTTATCTTTTAAATTTTATTTCTATCTTTGTTTATCTTAATCCCTTATATTTTTTATTTTATTTGACTAACCGCTTTGTATAGTTTTATAAGAACTAATTTGTTAAAAATCAATTCCGTGTTCGTTGGGAGACGACTTTGGGTTACTTTACCCTTTCTATTTTGTTGACTACTTTCTTAACAATACTGAAGTTGTTATAGATAACTAAGAACTATTTTGTTGACTACTTTCTTAAAAATCTATAGGGGATTATAGATAAGTAGTATTAATTTGAACGCGTCAACGACAGCGTTATCAAATTTGGCGCCGTTGCTGGGAAACACGGTTAGAATTTTCGTCATTTTAGTTCTTATTTTTATTTTTTATTCTCTTGATTTTATTTTTTATTTTTATTTTTTATTTTTTGTTTATCACTAACATCTTCTTTTCTCAATTTTTGTTATAACATTTTTTTTTAATTTTCTTTAGTTATTTTATTTTATTTTATTTAGTTATTTTTTTTAAGCATAATTTTTGTTTGGGGATTTTTGTTGGGAAATTTGTGAAACTAGTTGGGAAAAACTTTGGCTAAGGAAAGATAAGGTACTTAAGTTGTCCATTGAGACGCACCTCTCTTTCCTGGCTCAAAATAGTTCTTAGTTATCTATAACAACTTTAGTATTGTTAAGAAAGTAGTCAACAAAATAGAAAGGGTAAAGTAATCCAAAGTCGTCTCCCAACGAACACGGAATTGATTTTTAACAAATTAGTTCTTATAAAACTATACAAAGCGGTTAGTCAAATAAAATAAAAAATATAGGGGATTAAGATAAACAAAGATAGAAATAAAATTTAAAAGATAAAAAAAATAAAAACAATAGTAAAAAAAATAGATTGATTTCATTGCTTTTTCAAAATAGATTCATCATCGGTTATCTAAAGATTATTGCTCAATTAATTATTGTTGTAGATTTGCAAATTAATAAATGTAAAGTCTCAATTAATTTGTTGGCGTTCTCACTTTTAACCAAAGTACAGTCTCAATTAAAAGTGAGAACTTTTAGATTATCCATAGTAAATTCAATCAAAATACAGTCTCAATCAAATTTTACTATGCCTAATCATGTCTATTCTTTTATCCCCTCACCAAATAAAAAGCTTAATTAATCAAAGTAAAGTCTCGATTAATTTTCATTAGAGTAAATACCTTTAACCAAAGTAAAGTCTCAATTATTGGTAAAAACTCATTTAATCACATGAAAGTTTCTAAATAAAATCAAAGTAAAGTCTCAATTAAATTTAAAAACCCTTGAACTCATATGATCAACATGCATATAGATTTAAAATCATTACTTTTTACGAGATTCAAAGATAAAAGACATAGATGAATTAAAACTTCAACAATAATAAAAAGAACAGAGAAATTAATTCATTCTAACCTCAAAATCCAAAATGAAATTACAATGGAATCAACCCAAGAAATTTAGCAATCCATGGAATACAAAAGAAGAATAGAGAGAAGAAAAGAGAGAGAAAGGAAATGAAATTAGGCACCCCTAAGGGTTCCAAAACTCCGAAGTCCCAAGCTTGTCCTTTTTGCTTCTCCCTTGGTCTCTTTATATAGGAATTGGACTGGGCTTTTCTGTTGCTAAAATTTCTCAAATATCTTTAAAAATAAAGATAAAGATAAATATTTAAAAATATTTGGAGAGATATATACTATTTGACAAATATAATTGGTTGATAATATCAATATCTAATATAATTAAATTAATTAATTAATTAAAGATATATGATAAATTATCACCAATTAGTATTTGTATTAATTTTCCAAATCAACGCTTCGCAATCTTCTTAAATTATCTTCTAAATAATCCAATATCTTTAAGATATATTTGTTTGTTGTGGAACTAAAAAGATTCAAGAAGATATTGTCATATTTAAAAAGATTTGGTAGTTATTATCTTTTAATATTTTATGATATAATTAAATAAGATAATTATTTAAAAATATCAAATAAAATATCTAAAGATATATTTTTCCTAAATTATCTTTTATCATAAAGATAAAGAAAACCGCAAGGTCCAATTTTTTTGTTGCTCTCTTCTTTGTTTAGCCAAACTACTTCACTTTTTCAAGTTTTTATTGTCGTCTTCATGCAATGCTTGGCTAGGATTTTGTGCTTTTGATAATTTCTTATTCTTGGATTTATCTTTAAGGTGTCATGAAGCTTTAAACAATTTATTTCCACACCTCCGTGAGTTCAACTTAGCTGCAGCTGCACTAACACCTCAAAATATACAAAGAACATTTATGCAACTAAAAACTTATTTTTAACATGTTTTTGTATCTCATGCTCAATAAACCCAATAATAGAAAATCCCAATTAAATCAATCTTTAAACACACAAATTCAATTAAATACCCAAAATTAAATATTGAATGAGGGCAAAAATACGCACTCATCAAACACTTAAGTAATTAAAATGAATGGAGTCTCTATTGCAACCAAACATCCTTGTATTCTTATATTGAAAGCAATAAATTATTAATAATATAATAGTGACTTTAAATAAGAGTCAACCATTGCCCTAAGGCCATGCCATAGACGTAGAGGAGCTACATGAGATTGGTGAGAGTAGTTTTATTGGACTAATAAAAAACAAAAACATCATTTGCATATAAAACACAATAAAGAAAAGATGTACCTTTTGGACTCGTCATGTGTAACACTCTAGGCCGATATTACTTGGGAAAGCAAAATTATATAATTAAAATAAAGTTCAACATCTAATACCATTCCTAAGCGCGGGAAAATTCAAATTCGTTAACATCGTATAAAGTAACGATACTTCATAATTAATTTATTACAATCCAAAATCCAAAACCAACTTAAAAGAAAATACAAAGTATTTCAATACATATTTCTTTAATAAAAATCCCAAGTTGTCCCGCAACCCCGCATCTAAGAATCACTAGCATCACCTAGAATCACATTTGCTCTCGTGTGATAAGCCACATTATCATCGCCAAACACAAACATAAAGGGTGAGCTTAAACAGAATAAATCGTACATAAGTAATGTGAACACCTCACGAAAAAAATTTAACTTAACTAGATGGTCATTCTTAAAGACCTTATATCACAAGGTAAACATGCAACCACAGTCTCATAACCTATATGAGATTAGCACATCCAAATGCGACATGATCTTATTCAACCATGACCTTAAGGATATCATATGATTCTACGAACCTGCCCTCTCGTAGTCCAACCTGTACGAACCTCTCCGCTTGTAGTCCAACATGCGTGAGTGCATCCAATCACGAACCTCCCTGCTCGTATTCAAACAAGAGTACCATTCGTATGAACCTCCCAGTTCGCATTAATCACGTGTTCAAACTCAATTACAAACTTCTTCATCCGTATTAATCACGCATTTGAACTCAATTGTGATCCTCACCGCTCATAATACCTTCAAGCATATCATAGGACCAAGGCCATTACAAATATGCATGTAAAAACACACAAACGCGGCAACCTGCCGCCTAGCGATTCCATAACACCGTGTGGAACCTAAGCGTCGTCGAGCTATGTTGTGTTGCATACCGCCTAGCGATTCCATAACACCGTTCGATGCCACGCCTCACAAGGCCTCCCTATTTCTAGCTATCACCTAGCGGTCCAATCCGCATTGCCAAGCGCTACATTAGTAACGTGAAACTACTAGTTTAGGCACTCCAAAACAGTTCCTAATGTCCAATCATCTAACTGACACACATCTAGAATCCAAAATACAAGTTCATACATTTACACATGACTCAAAATCACACTATTACATATCATACGCCTTAATATTAATTCCACACATGCATTCACAACTTTGACTTATATTAACACGCAAATATCAAGGGATCCTTCATGCTCATAATAGAATTCACAAACAGCAACATTCAAGATACCTCAATGTATGTTCATGTAACTCAATATGACTCAATTGCACAATCAACCATCACATACATCAATTATATATATATATATATATATATATATATATATATATATATATATATATATATATATATATATATATACACACACACATGCATTCACAAATTGAAACCATGCCAACACTTGAATTTGATAAGGGATTCATCAAGCCCATAGAGAACCCAAACTCAAAACCCCAAGAATACATTTAACTCATGCCAAGACATAAACTTACCTCAACCTCACCTTACATAGTTCCTTTATTTCCTTATTTCTTACTAAATTAAGTTTAGCATATTCACACAATCATATTTCATGCATTAACCCTCAACAACCATAATCGGATCATCTTAATTAATTCCCCATGCCTAAGTCAAAGTAACCTCCAACAAAACCCAACCCGCAACCAACACAGCCAAACTCAAAGTGATGTTGTGCACTGGCTGTCTTAGTCAAGTTATAGTGCAGGTCCACACAAATGTTTGACACCTCAGCTATGACACCATTGTTTGTCCATGATCTTAGATCTTCATCATCAATGTCATTATATCCTCCGCTAATGCCTTTTCAAATACCCCAAACAAATGTTCACCATCTCCAATTTCCTCAAACTCCTCAAGATGAAGTTGATGATGATGAATCACACCAACAACAACCAACCACATGACCTAGAAGACCTAGAAGACGACCTCTATGTGACATTGGAGGCCACAAATGAATGTGTTATTAATTTCACATATTTTATTTTTGTTTTTAAATTTGTAATCAATGTTATAATATATTAGTGTTTACTTTTTATTACAATATTATTGTTTTTTACTATTAAGAATAAAATCAACTAAAATTAAAAAAAAAAATTTAATCTCCACACTTAAAAAATTAAATTAATAAAGAAATATACAGAACTAAAGTTGTTCACATACATGACGACTTTCCATAACAATTCAATTATGATTACATAGAAACCATTATGTATCATAACAACTTTCCTTCCTTAAAAAAAAGGAAATCGAACACACTAATGACGACTCACTTTGAATGTCGTCATGAATCCTGACGACTTCACGACTTCACTTTGAATGTCGTTGTGAATCCTGACGACTTCACCCTTTTCTAAAAGAAAAATCAACTAACCTTATTTTCTAAATATGCGTTCAAAACAACCACATTTTATAAAATAGCCAATAACTTTAGAAATGATATGTACTTGATCGATACTATTTTTGTGTGGAACCAGACGATCTCAAGAACTCCTGTGTCGAACCTCCATTTGTTCCTCTCTAGACTCCTCTTGGATCTTCCTATCGTCTGCACTCTGAGGGCGGGGGTACCTGTAGGCACTCCGACACTCAAGTCAAATAGTGATTCGATATAAGGTGTAATTGGTGAAGTGAGAAAAGCATACCTTTACGTGTTCACTAGGTCTTGATTTATACTAGTCTCTTGACAAACCTGCTATTATTATTTGCGGGCCGTTTGTATTCGAGGATCCAATCTTTCCTTTTTGACTAATTTTATACGCGTCGATTCTTTCCTTTTTGACGAAGACTGCATGTTGATACTTTGTCAAAGATCAACTTTTTCCTTTTTGGGATATGCCCATCTATACTTCTCCAAATATCATCTCTTTCCTTTTTGGGGTTTGTCCGTCTGTACTTCTCCAAATATCAACTCTTCCCTTTTTGGCGGTCGCACCCTTGCTTCATAATCCCATTTTCCATCTATCACTCCATTGGGTCGAGATGTATACGGCCAAAAGGGCTGGAATGTACCCGACCATCACACTTATTGGGCCCTCTGTGTTGTGCTGGAGAAGTATCCCAACAACTGGGCCAGAGCACGAGGGTGCCTCATACTCGGGCTGGGATGACCCTCTGTGAAGCCTCTTGATATATAGTTGATCACTCCTCTTAGTGGCTTCTCCCTCACATCCTACTCTTCATCTTTATGGGGCTCCAGCTTCCTTCTGGTGCCTTCTTCTCGCCTCTCCTGGTACCTTGACGTTCTTCGTGGTCACTCCTCGTATCTCCCTTCTCGCTCTTTTCTAGAAGAGAATCCCTCTTCCTCCCGTTTAACAAATCTTCTCAGTTGTCTTGCCGGTATAAGCTCTTCGATTTTATCCTTCAGGGTAAAACAATCTTTCGTCGCGTGCCCATAATTTTGATGATACCGACAATGCTTAGTGGTGTCCGTGTTTGGGGGAGTCGGGACCCTTTGAGGGGTTGCTATTAGGTCGGCATTCAAGGCTTCCTCTAGAATTCTCGCTCTATTAGATATGAGGTGTGCGTACCTGTTGTACTTTGGTTGTCTAGAGTCCTTGAACTTACTGTCACGTCGTGGCGCTAGTACCCTTTCCTTGTCGATGTATTTCTTTTCCTGAGTGTCCGATCGGGTTGTACTGCGAAACTCCTTTAATTCTTCCATCTGCATGAATTTGGTTGCCCTGGTTCGAAGCTCATCCAAATTGTTCACAGGCTTCTTGCACAGACTGTCAACAAATGGGCCAGGCTTCAATGTTGTTATAAGGTGGTGCATGGCGACCTCAAGATTCAAATTAGAGATATTCAATGTTATCTTCCCAAACCGCTCCATAAATTCCCGCACATATTCCCCCTTCTCCTGTCGTATATTCACTAACGCCAGAAAGGTGAGATGATATGGTTTACTGGTGGCGAACTGAATGCCAAAACGGGTGACCAACGTATCGAAACAATCGATAGAGTTGGGTGGTAATCGTGTGCACCAGTTGAGTGCAGGCCCCTTCAGGGATGTTGGGAAAACACGACAGAGAATTGTGTCATCTGAAGTGTCCAACCCTGCTTGGGTGGTGAATACATCCACGTGCTCCCCTAGATCAGTAGTGCCATCGTACTGGCTTAGAGTCAATCCTTTCCAGCGTGCGGGAAGTTCTACCTCCATGATCCCGTCCACGAAGGGGTGATGTCTGGTTGTTCTGGGTCTCGCGCCTGTTTGGTTGGTGGTGATCTATACCTTGGATTCTTCTCGCCTTGTGTCGCCCTCTCCTTCTCCATTATTGTGAGATTCTTCCCTTTGTTGTGAATTTTGCTCAATTTGCCTTCACTTCCGCTGGTTCTCCTCTCTCAGGGCATTTATTTCTTCTTCGTTCTTGCGTCTCAATTCCTCCAACTAGCGGTTCATCTCTTGTTGAATCTCCGCTACTACTGTATTTTGATCGACTGCTGCTCTTGTCGACACCATCCTTCTTGAGAATAGCTTGGCCCCACACTGGGTGCCAATTATACTTGATCGATACTATTTTAGTGTGGAACCAGACGATCTCAAGAACCTTCTATGTCGAACCTCCTTCTGTTCCTCTCTGGACTCCTCTAGGATCTCCCTGCCGTCTGCACTCCGAGGGCGGGGGTACCTGCAGACACTTCGACACTCAAGTCAAATAGTGATTCAATATGAGGTGTAATTGGTGAAGTGAGAAAAACATACCTTTTACGTGTTCACTAGGTCTTAATTTATACTAGTCTCTTGACGAACCTGCTATTGTTATTTGCGGGCCGTTTGTATTCGAGGATCCAATCTTTTCTTTCTGATTAAGTTTATACGCGTCGATTCTTTCCTTTTTGACTGAGATTGCATGTTGCTGTTTTATCAAAGATCAACTCTTTCCTTTTTGGGATTTGCCCGTCTGTACTTCTCCAAATATTAACTCTTTCCTTTTTGGGGTTTGCCCGTCTGTACTTCTCTAAATATCAACTCTTTCCTTTTTGGCGGCTGCACCCCTGCTTCATAATCCCATTTTCCGTCTATCACTCCATTGGGTCGGGATGTATACGGCCAAAAGGGCCGGAATGTACCCAACCATCACACTTATTGGGCCCTCTGTGTTGTGCTGGAGAAGTACCCCAATAACTGGACCAGAGCACGAGGGTGCCCCATACTCGAGCTGGGATGAACCCGACCATTTGCTCCTTAACAGGTCGGGACGTACCCGACCATAACCAACATGATATAAATACAGTCCTTAATATGTCTACCTTTGACAAAAGAATTTTGATTAATAATCATGATCGTATTAGCTATTATAATAAGTCTATGAACTAAAATTCTAGAAAGGATTTAAAATTAAAATTAGCAACGACAATAGGTCAAAAGTATTTCATAGATTCAACTCAAGGGATCTTGGAATGGTACTACAAACATCAACACCAACAATCTCCCAAAAGAAACAATCATCAAAATCGTTAGGTCCAAAAACACTATTACCATTAAGATATAAAACGCTTTTTCAAATCTTCTCATTGGAAGGATAATTTGAAAGCCATCTATTTTAATTATTAGTGACTAAAGAAAGAATAAAAGAAGTTAATATGTTATTTTATTACTACGTAAGATGAGGAAAGATTCTCAATAGCAAAGAGATCTTTATACAAATCCAAAACATAATCTTCAATAAGCTTAGCATCCTCGAAACAAAATTCCCTCTCAACCATCCATGTATATATTTCTATTGGCATAAAAAGAATAATTCATGCTAACTTTCTCCTTTCAAGACAAGTTTGAAAAGTTAATTAGTGAGATTTATAATACTTTATTTTTGAACCAAATGTAATAGTTGTTATATCTCGATCAACATAGTATGAACATTGTCATTTTTATTATTACATGTTTATGTATAATACACTCATGGCTTTCATTTATTCAATAAGGTTTATCAACGAAAAAATATATGTAACATAACTTTAATCCACGAAGAATTGTCATCACTTCTATCTCAAAACATTGAATTTGCGAACCTTTTTATTTATATGATATTTAATTTTGTGATTTCTATTTAATGTAAGATTTAAACTTATATTTAGATTATTCCCAACATATCCTAATTTTAACACATTTTATTTTTATTATTAATTATTTTCACAATTTTACTATCTTTATTCAAAATTTTGCATAATAGTAAAACATTAGTTTTAAATTACCTATTTATGTTGTGATGTTATAAATGAAAATGTCACGTTATTAATCAACTACCAACAATTAACTTTTAACTAAGTACACGAAGTGAAAGTATGGGTGGTAAAATTCGTAAATAACTCGCCCAATTAAACAAAAACTATTTCTATTTGTTATTTATTTATTTTTATTTGGTGGCTTAACCCCAAAGAAAACTGGGATGCTCTTCTTCTTCTAATACCAACATTACTTCACGACTTAACCCCAAACCCAAAACAAGAATCTGCATCATCCTCGCCGGAATCAAATTCAAAGCATGTCGATCTTCGAGTACAACGGAAGCGCCGTCGTGGCCATGGTCGGCAAGAACTGCTTCGCCATTGCCAGCGATCGAAGGCTCGGCGTTCAGCTCCAAACCATAGCCACCGATTTCCAACGCATTTCCAGGATTCACGATAAACTCTTCATCGCTCTCTCCGGCCTCGCCACCGATGCTCAGACTCTGTACCCTTTACTCTCCCTTCTCGATTTCCCAATTCTTTATTTTTCTCTCGCCAAAAAAAAAATATTTTTTTTAATGTATTTGTTTTCGATTATTTACTGTAAGGTATCAGCGTCTCGTTTTCCGGCACAAACTGTATCAGCTTCGTGAAGAGAGAGACATGAAACCGGAGACCTTTGCCAGCTTGGTCTCTGCCTTGCTCTATGAGAAAAGGTAATGCCACTTAGATCTAAGGGGAAACAAACGGTTCTGGATTCCTTTTGAAGGAATATTTGTTGTAAGTTTTTATTTTTTGGTGCTGTTACAAATGGGGTTTTCCTAGCGAAGTATTGTGGGTTGACATGGGTGAGTTTTGGATGAGTTGATTGATACCCTTGTGTGTAAAGTAGTTTTCTATGTTTATGATTCACGGTTTGCCTTCAAGTTGGCACGGTGGTTTTAGATTTTTTTTTTTTTTTTACGTTGAGGTATATTAAGTAGTGACTGTGTTTGTATGTCTGTTTTCTGAATCCCAACAAGACACATTCTAACACTCCTGGTAATTGGCTTTTGTCAAATAGGAAGTGGAACGCATACAATTTTGTTTCTGAAATTAATTTAACTAATAATAGAACATACTTCAAAGAATGTGGTGAGGGCGTATTGCTAGTATTTTTCTGATAAATATTCCTTTCAGGACTTAGCTGAGACTGAAGTTTCGTTTGAAAAATACCTGTTGCACAGTCCTTTCTATTTTTTGCGTTCCCTTAAAAAACAAGATAGTTTTCCATTTTTCCGTCATCCTTCCCATTTTTATCACTCAAGCAGTTTATTTATTAATCGTGACTTGATTTGATTATGAGCTGGATTTTGGTCTTAAATGAATAACTAAAAAACAAACCAGGGTTTAACAGGGGTGGAATCTAGTTTATTACTTGTGTACTTGAGCATATTTTACATACACGAGCATACTAAGTCAATGATTGGCCCAGTTGTTTTGGCTTTTCTTTTGAAAAAAAGCCGGGCAACAAATTTGGAGAGAAACACTTCAGGATCATATTTCTTCTAAAAGAAAGCGGGTTGGGGGAGCTTTTAAGCTAAAATTTCCAAACTTAGTCTTGTAAGTTAAATCTCTCAAACAACTTTTGGTTTTGCTTTTAAAGCAGAATACTTGTCAAAAAAGTTGTGCCAATTGTCAAAAAACATCAGGGTTTTGATAATTAGTCTACAATAGATAAGCTTTATTATTGCTGACAGATGTAAAATCCTTATTAAATTGTTTTGGCAACTGAAATTTAATGTGTAGAGTTTTGAAATGAGACTGAGTTATCAGTGTTATGGGAAGGTTTAGTTTAAAGATGGTTTGATTAAGTCTCCTTTTTGACTCGGCATATGGTGTGGGGGGAGTCATTTGGTTGCATTATGGTTTGGAACTCTCAGATGGGAACTGTATTGTTAACTGTTACCCACAATTCTGGTGGTGAAGGGTTTTCATGCGCGGTTATCTTTTGGAAATTTGTTGATACTGACCATTCTAATAGTGGAGGGCTAACGTAATCAGGAGACTTGGGATTTGGTTGAGACTTATGATTAAATTGTTTTCTCAATTCCTTATTTAAAAATATTACACTGAGCATATGTATGTATATACATTCACACACACACACAACACAAAAGTGTGTGTACATGCATACATATGTAGTTATAGATGAGTGTATCAGTATGCATGTTTACATATGTATTTGTGTGTATATTTATGTTTGTATGTATCTTAAGACTTGATGTGATATATTTGGTGTCCAATTCACAATTCAAAAATTAACTCAGCAATTCATTATTTGAAGTTGAACCATGCTTAATTTCTGTATTTACTTTTGGCTTCCTCTGCATGTTTGTAGACGGGGTTACAAGAAAGCACAGTAAACTATAAGATTCATAAGTTTCTTGTTATCTTAAATTGTTAATAAGCTCTAATTTATAGTAGTGAAAACAAGTTTTCATCTTTTGCTTTTCAGGTTTGGTCCATATTTTTGCCAGCCTGTAATTGCTGGATTAGGGGATGATGACCAACCATTCATTTGCACAATGGATTGTCTTGGAGCAAAGTAAGTTAAATTTTTCTACACTATTGTCCATATTAAATCTTGTATAGGGATCTTGCTGGTATGTGTAAGAACTTGCAAATGTTAGTATCATTTGCTTTTCAATCCGTTTTCAAAGATTAGTATAGGTACAGATAAAACCAATGAAAAGTTATATTTAGTGTTTCCTATTGGAAGACAGAAACTGAATTGAAGACAAGGTGATAGCTTTGTAATTGAAAAAGGAAAACAAGAAATGAAACTTGAAGTAAACATGCTCTAATAAAAGATAAAAGCAAGTTGTAGTTGACAAACAGCATGGTTCAAAAAAGAAGTGATAGAGATGGATGGAATTTGTGAGAAAGCTAAAATTTTGTATACTTATCAAACAGAAGTGATGTTGCCTTTTATGCATTTTTTCACTTAAATCAAATAACCTTTTTAGTATGCATATCGGCGCTGCATGTATGTAATTGTTTATCTTACAATTTTCTTGTATGCAGGGAGCTTGCAAAAGATTTTGTTGTTTCTGGCACTGCATCCGAGTCCCTGTATGGTGCTTGTGAGTCGATGTTTAAGCCTGACATGGTTGGTCACTATGATTAACTTGTTTTGTCTTTCAGACAACTCTTTAATGTGATTACGCAAATCAATATAGTCATGTTTTTACCTTACTTTAACATGGATAATTTATTTTATTTTACCCAAATTACAATCTATTTATGCCTACTCTTGTAGACATTATTCTTGTTAGGGTTGTTCCTGGGTGAGTTTGAATGGAGTTGGAGAGAAAATAAAATTCAAACCAATAAATTTCATTGGTTTGGGTTTTCAACAGAAGAAAAAGATAAAAATCCGAACAAAACCAACCCAATCAAGAACTGGTTGGTTGTATTTGGATCAATTGGATCTAATTAGTACAAATATACCAAATTCTATTTTTAGAAAAAGAAAAAGAACATAATTTTATCCAAAAGTTTATACATAATTTTATCATTAATTTTTCCCAAAAGTTTGTACTTAGTTTGGTTGGGTTCATTGGATTTTGTAAATCTTATTTCAACACCCTAAACTAATCACCATTGAATTTGATTGGTCTGGGTTAAATCCATATTTTGTAGTCCAACTCAATTTGATTGGTTTGGTTTGGATTATGAGGATGATCCAAACATATGAGCTTCATTCATCTATACATAATTAATCAAATCATCATGGATTTTATTTAAAGCGTAAAAAGTTTGACTAATTATTGTGCAATTTCATGAGATATCTTGTTGGGTATGGGAGGAAGTAATTGCAGAGACATAAATTGGGTTACCAAACTTAAACTTTAGTGAAATGTCTAATAACTATGGGGTTGTTGGATGGACACGAGAAGTTTTATGTTGTGTTAGTCTAGGATTCAAATACAAGAGACAATTAATGCTTTGATATTGCCTTAATTTTGCGTATGGTTTCAGTATCAGAGTTTTCCACTGTCATACTAGTGACTTAACTACAAAGGTTTTAATATATTTTTTCAATGTTTGTTAAAGAGCCCTGGCTTAAGATTTTTCTGCTTGGTTTCTGATCTTGACACAGGAACCAGAGGAGTTGTTTGAGACCATCTCCCAAGCACTGCTATCGTCCGTAGATCGTGATTGTTTAAGTGGTTGGGGAGGACATGTCTATGTTGTGTAAGTTTACAAATTCTGATTCTCTTAGTAATTTGGTGTATATGCTGTCATTGTCAATTTCCGTGCCATTACTAGAGCATTTATTTTATGGACAATGATACTTTAACCTACTTTTTTTGACCCACTTTTAACCCACCACTTCAATCACCATTAGATCATACATCACATCACCAAAAAGAATAAAAAAAGATGATCTAATGGTGATTGAAGTGGTGGGTTAAAAGTGGGTCAAAAAAAGTGGGTTAAAATATCATTTTCCTTATTTTATATGCGCTTTTCATTCTAACAAGCCACGGGCACAAAGTTGTGACTTTTGCAGTGCATGAAATAATTTTGACAAGAAGCCAAGATAAAACATGCATTACGGTTCATTTTTATGGATTGTAATACTAAATTGGCTGCAATGACTTGAGAAAATTCTTAGAATGTGGATGTAGGCATAACCCAATCTTATAAAACTGATTAGTAATATAATTTGGTTATATATTTAGTCTGGGAGATTTCTTCTAAGAATCTCCTTGCAAAATTGAAGAGCAAATTGATACTAACTAATGGCAATACATCTGTTTCCTTTTGTCAAATCTCCCCATCCACCACCCTATTACCATATGCCATTTATTTAGTTCTTTCCCATTTCTCTTTCCTCCACATCTTTTACCACCTGTCTATCTTTCTCATATATACTCAGCGTTTGCTCCACTGATCCAATCTTCACATTTCCCCTTCTTTTCTACCTTTCCTCCTTTCAGATTGCTATAATCACTTTTTAAGACAAACGTGCAATACTTTATTTGTTTCCCAAAATATGCCTAACATCCTCTGTTTATTTAACTTCTATATTTTTTCCTTCTTGAGATTAGGACATTTAGGTTTGATTTTATGGCTGTTAATTTATTCCAAGGTCTTATTGGTATGTTTGATTTGACTTATGCAGTACACCGACTGAAGTAAAGGAAAGGATTTTGAAGGGAAGGATGGATTAACTTTGTAAGACAACTGGGTTTCTGCTTGGTTTGGAGCTGAATGGCTTGGCATTTACCATTGTTGTAGAGTGGTACCTTGTTATTTTGGCTTTTAGTTAAAATGTACCCTGAAATTTTTTTATAGACGGTCTCACTTGTTCTATATTTAGATTATCAGTGAAAGGAGATTCTTAAGTCGGCTATGTTGTGAATTCTGTGTTTCAGGGCAGACAGGGTTGAATGATACAAGACTTACCTCATCTATTTTTCTCCCGTTTGTGTTTTATTTTGCCATTGTCCTACTATTAATTTCGAGAAATTGATATTTCTTTTTTCAAAATTTTACTTAGTAAAGCTAGTTGAATAAAGTGATTATTTTTCTTAAAATAGACTTATTTTTAAGAAATTATCTCAAGAAGTTAATTACTTATAATAAGCTGCTTAAACTGTCCTCTAATATCTCAACAATAAAAGTGAAAAATTCCCGCAGCTCGTCAAATTTGTTTTTATAACATGCTTAATAATGTTTTCTTGCAAGCATTAACTCAAAGGCTCTTTTTTTCCTGCACCCCGCATGCTTGATAAAAATGACCATTTTATCCTTGTGCCCCAAACCCTCTACCTAGTGGTGGCGGTGCACCTCCATTTTGCCTCTTTGCACTTCTGTTCCTGCTGCTTCCTTTACAGAGGTGCAGACCCAAAAGTGCAGCTTTCTCTTCCACCCTCCAATGTCCAACAAACTCATTTTTCTTTTATCCAAAAGTGCAGCTTCCACCCGCTTTCTTGCCACCAAACCCCCTGCAAAGCTCCTTCATAAGCTATTCCTCACCAAGCTTGGTGGTCACACCGCTTTCAAGACGAGTTGAGATAAAAAGAGTGGAAAAGATGAGTTGAAGAAAGATAACAAGATTAAGATGGGTGCAGATATCGATGAATTCCAGATTAATTTATCCTGCACTCAAAATGTTTTCGAATTTGATTCACAACACTCATTTAGGAAAATAAAAGTATGTTCCAAACCATCCATATTGGTTCTTATTTTTTTAAATGGATGTTTTGGAAGATATTTTCAAATTTAAAAATATTTTTCAAAATATTATTTAAGAAATATATGTTTAGAGGGCTTAAAGGATACTTCTCACTTTCTTCTCAAAATTAAATAAGAATATTAAACATTATAATTACATATTCAATTGTGTACCAATAATATTTAAATAGAAAAAGAATGCAAATTTCAATTTATGTTGGTAAAAATTCACTAATGTCTAGATATATCAATTTGTTCTAATTTACGGTTAAGAAACTCCCATAAGAAAAAGTCTATAAGACTAAAAAGTTTTATGGGTCAATAGGTCACTTTATGTCAGTTGGTACTTGGTCAAAATAAATAAGGTTGCATTTAGGTAAACTCAAGTAGGTTGTTCGGGTTAGATCAAGGTTACGCTACATCCAGGTCAAGGTAATGTTGATAAGGTCCACACCTTGCCGAGTTGAATCAAGTCCATGTTGGATGGAGTTGAGTTAGACCCATGTTTGACTAAGTTGAGTCAAATTGATAAAAATGTTGAGTTTCGTTGGACAACTTGAGACCAATCAAGTTGAGTCAAGTCAAATTGGACTCAAATCGTGCCCAATCAAGTTGGGTTCACAACGAATCAAGTAGAGTTAGACCTACATTGGATCGAGTCAAGTTAAACCCATAATGGGTCCACATTAAGTTAAGTCAAAGTTGAGCTCACCTCAGGTTGAGTTAAGTTAGGACTACCTATAGCCTAGTTGATTTGTGCCCATCATTGGCTCAATTGAGTTAAGCACACCTTAAGATGAGTCTAGCAAGCCTACCTCAGGTGGACATTAAGCCAAGTCGAGGTGAGTAAGACCTGCGTCTTCTTGAGTCATGACAGATCCACATTGGTTAATGTAAGGCTCTTCCCCACATCGAGTCGAGTTGAGTATAATTCAGCTTAGGTCGAGTTAAGTTAGATCCACTTGAGACCGAGTCAAGTCAGGATAAACTCAGGGCAAGTCAATGCGGGCACATCTTAGGTCGAGTAGATTCAATCACACCTTAGACCAAGTCAGTTTGGGTCCAACTTGGACTGAGTCGATTCAAGCCCACTATTGGCCAAGTCGAGTCTAGCCATCTCTAGCCAAGTCGAGTTGATTCCATCTCAGATTGAGTCATACTAGTACCATCTAACTAGAGTCGAGTCAGGTTCATCTCAAACCGAGTTGAGTGAGGCCCACCACTAGCCGACCCACCACTAGCCGACCCACCTTGGGCCAAGTCGAGTAAAGTTGATGAATTCGTTGGCGCCGTTAATTGGAGGAAACTTGCTCCATTCGACGGGAATGACCTCCAAGTGTCGATTGTTAAGTGAAATCAACTGAAGAATGTAACAGAAGACTCGATTAATCTCACGGTGAGAGATCGATTCACTCTCGAACGAAGTTCCAGTGGGGAACTCGCGAACTCTCACTGTTCCGGTAACCCTAGGAGGAGAAATCCTCTACTAGGAAGGTGCGCTGACAAATAAAGGGATTAAACCTCAATATTATTCATCAAAGCTGATTAATACATGAGGTTGGTCTGCCTTTATAGATGAAGAAGGCAGCCAAGAAAAAACGGAAGTGGTAAACACCGTCTAACAACAACCTAACAGTGAGAGAGGGAAATGGTTTTGCTAATTGACCTTAACAGTTAAGGAGCAACTCGTGAAGGAAGGAAAACGTAATGGAGAAAAGAGCGTTTAAGCACAACAAAGATAACTCCTTCATTGAACCCTAGCGGCTGCCATGACAAGAAAAGAGGTGGAAAACGCGTGAATGAACCCTAGTTGAAATGTTGGCTTCAATGGACTATGTGCTAGAAGTGTGTAGGTTGCTGCATATTGGGTTTAAGCCCAATGACACTAAATCATGAGGCTGAAGCGCATGTGCATGATGCGCGTTGGCAGTTGGCAGAATCTTACGGAAATCTAACATGTGATGAAAAAAACGTTGGTAATAGCTGCTAAATTGGGCTTCTCGATCCACTATGTATGTACGCATATTGGAAGCATTGGTGTGGTGAAGAATTGGGCCGCAGACCCAATACCAATTGGGCAGCTTGGAAAATGGGTTGCAATTAACAAAACAAGCCCAATTAGAACAACATTTATTTAATTAAAAATAAAGAAAATAAAAGAAATTAAAAGAAATGGGCCTAGCCAATGGCCCAAGCTATGAGCCTTGTTGGGATCACATAAAAAATCCACCCCTCAAGTCAAGCAGAGTTAGATCCAACTCATGCCAAGTCAAGTTGGACCCACCTATGGCTGTGTCATGCTCACCTTGGGCTGACTTGAATTAGGCCTAGTTGATTTAGGCCCACATAAGATCAAGTAGAGTTGTTTCCATGTTAGGTCGAGTAGAGTTTGGCCATGTTGGATTGAGTTAGGTGCGGTCGACATCAGGCCTAGTATAATCAGACTCATGTTGGGTCGATGTTAAGTCAAGTTCAAATTGTGCAATGCTAATTTAGATTGAGACAAGGCTGACCAAGTTCAAATATACATTAGATAATGTCGGGTTGGCCAAACCCAAGTTGAATTGGGTTAACTCAATTGGACAAGTTGGGTTGAGCTCTGTTGTAACCGAAATGACGAAGGAACAATGAACCAAAAATAAAATTTGAAACAAACAGAGTTTGGAGTCGTCACCATAGTTTATTTTGAAAAACTACGAAAAAACCAAAAAATAAGACAAGGTCTGCAAAAAATCATATTTTTGGGTCGGAAGTCGATTATGCGTAGTGAAGGTGTTAAAACCCTACAAAAGACGGTACCTTTAATTAAATGTGCAAAAATTATGTGGTTTTCAAAATATTTAATTTTTCCTAGAAATAAGAAAACATAGATAAAATAGAAACAAAAAATAAAAATTATTCTTGGACTCGACAAGGATGTAACTCATTCCAACGTATTTTCATTCAAAATGAAAAATCAAGGACCATGTAGCTCTAAATGAAAAACCTATTTGAGAAATAATTTAATTTTATTTTGTGAACCCAACAAGGATTGACCTCACTCATACGTATTTTCTTTCGTAATAAAAAATCAGGGATCATGTAGTTCTTAATTAACCTTTTAAAAATGTATTGATTTTTTTATAATTTGAAAACCCTTTTTTATGTTTTTATTGGATATTTTTAATTATTTGAAAATGAGTGTCACATGACGCGAGCGGTTGGACAGACACTATAAACGAAGAAAATTATTTTTTATATTTAGTTCTTTATATTTTTTATATTTACTGTAAAAATAAATTTAAAAATTGGTGTCACGCGAACGGTCGAACAAACACTAAAGAAACGACATTTTTTTTATGATTTTTAGAATAAGATATTTATGAAAACTAATGCCCATAAAGAGAATGCCAAAATTAAGTGTAAAAAATGTGTACAATATTAAATAAAATATAATAAAAAATTGGGAATGCATAATCAAAAGAAAAATATTGATAGGGACATACCTTCTAAACTTTTCAATTCTTCTTCTCTGTTAATCTCTATCTTTCATTCCTTACCTTTTAACTACCTTTTGTCCTTTTTTCTTATTTTGCGTACTTCTCTTAGATTTTTGTTTTCCTCCCAAAAGAAATACAAAGGAGGTGTATTTGAGAAAGGAAGATAGAAGTATAGAGAATATTTTCTTTATCTTATCTCCCTTTTCATGACATACTGTGTATTTATATCCACACATTGCAATATCAATGTAATCCTAGCCTTAATTGTAATGAACAATATAAGGAAGAGATTGGTCATTGGTCACTATAGCAACACATTACGAGAATCAAATCACAAAAAATCAGAGCACACTATCATTAAAATAGATATTGCTTCTAATTATTAGAATCATATAACTATTTTCTTTATCAGGAACAACGAGTAGAACAACAAAGAGCGAGGATGAAATATATTAGTTTGTTGGGCTCATGAGGAGGGGTGTGATAGTTAAAAATAAATTGGGCTCTTCCTTTTTTTTTCTTTTTTTTCTTTGTTTCATCTCTCTTTTTTTTTTGTTGAAATTAAAGTTTGAAAATATTTGAAGAAAATTTTATTTCACCCTTTTTATTTACCATTAACAAAAAAATACTTCTTTTTTTTATTTTTTATTATTTTTGAAAATAATTTTATTCACCATGACGAAATTGGGTGTTAACAAGTTCTGACTTGTCTATTAAGTTGGGAATAATACAAATTAAGTAAGAACTAATATATACTTAATGTAAAATATTTGGAGATCAAGTTGTAATTTATAGCATTTTAAAGACTCACTCACGCTATTATGAAAAATGTTTAAAAGTTAACTAAAGTCTTATAGTGGGGCCTATCCCACTTTGGCCCTCACCTTAATCCACTTTTAAGTGGGGAGGACTAGGACTTTTTTAGTCCACTTATTTGGTGGGCCGATAAAAGGGATGCTTATTTAGACAACCCCATGGATTCGAAGATTCAACAAATCGATGCTATGTCTATAAACTCAATAAAACTTTATATGGTTGAAAACAAGATCTTAGAGCTTGGTATGAGAGATTTATAAGAGGTCATGTAGACACCACCCTCTTTAGGAAAAACTATTAATATGATTTCATTTTAGTGTAAATATATTTAGACGATATAATTTTTTATGCTATTATGTGGAGACTTTTCAAGACTTATGAAAAGTGAGTTCAAGATGAGCATGATGGGAGAGGTGAAAATTTTCCTTGGTTTGCAAATAATAATAATAAAAAAACTAAGGATCATATCTACATCCATCAAATTAAGTATGCGAAAGAACTCCTTGAGAATTTCAACTTAGAAGATGCTAAGGAAATGAAAACATCAATGCATCTCAACACATCCCTAGAAATGAAAAAAAAAAATCTAAATCTATAGATTACACTAAATATAGGCAAATGATTAGTTCATTGTTATATCTTACTGCATCAAGACTTGATATTATGTTTACTGTTTGCATGTATGCTTATTTTCAATCTGATCCAAGAGAGGTACACCTAAGTGATATTAAGGGAATTTTTAGATATTTAAAAGGTACTACTAATCTTCATTTCTGCTACAAAAAGTGTGAAAGATATACGTTGTAGGGATAGTGTGATGCATATTACGCAAGGGATAAACTTGAAAGAAAAAGCATTAGTGTGTGTGTGTGTGATCGAAACTTGGTCACTGTTTGGTCCCTACACTTTCAAAATCATTGTTTTTGGTCCCTATTTTTGGATGACGTTAAAAATAACAAACGACGTGCCACATGTATTTATTCTTTTTGTAAAACAAAAAACTAGAGTTGGCTAGACCGACGCTTTTCACGAACATTGGAAAAAATATGTTTTTGATCCTTGATGGTCCCTGGTCAAAACTGGGTCACTTGTTGGTAGAGATGACAAATAAACCTATTCCCGTGGGTATTGCCCGAACCCGTCTCCGTTTTGACGGGAATTCCCGCATTGATTGGGTATGGGTATGGGTATGGGTATGGGAAATTCCTGACTTTTTCAATTGAATATGGGGATGGGTATGGGGATGTACATATGCCCCCATAATACCCGTCCCCGTTTAAATTATTAAAATATTCACAATTAATTAAGTAACCATATATATATATATATATATATATATATATATATATATATACTTACTATTATTTATTTCTTCTAATTATTTGGTTTATCATGAAACTCATTCGCATCTCCATTATATTTTTCATCTTATCATAAATTTTATGTAATTATTTAAAAAGATGTATCTCAATTAAAAAAAATTTATGTCTCACATTTGAATATTTATATTATTTTTTAATATTTTTATTTATTGTATATTTTCCTTTCATATGAGAAAATTTAATACTCTCAATTTAAGTATTTAATAGCACAAACCTTTCGTTTACTATGTAATATAAATTTTTTTTTACTTATTATTATTAGTTTTTGTTTCATTTGAAGAACTCTTTTGTTTTGCTAAAACAATTTTTGTTATTTTTCAACCATTGAGTATATATATGTTGATATTTGAAAATTTTTGTTAGATCTCCAAACTATTTTTCATCTTATCATATCCTTAATTATACATTTGTTTTCCTTTGTAAGATTTCTTTCAATAGTCTCTCAAATTGTTTCTAAACATTTGTTAATTTTTTAATATTTTTATTTTTTTATGTATTTTCATTATGTAAAATACTATTTCAATATATTTTATCTAATTATTTTTTATTTTCTAACTCATTATCAATCATACTGTAATTTTTTCACTATAATTGTATAAATAACTTTATTTATGCAATATAAAAATTTAATGTAATTTTCATGAATATTTTTTTATCACTATCCAGCATAATTGAAATTTAAAAGATACAAGATCTATGTTAAAATTTTATTATTATGATTATTATTTATTCTTTGTATCATTTTGATCAAGTGATGTAGTATAACTTTTATTCGTGTATAAAAAAGAGATTCATTAGAATTTAAAAGATTGAAATAAACAAACATTTAAAATATAATTTAATTTGAATATTTGTTTTCCTTTTATATTTTTTAAAAATTATTTTTAAATTTTATCAACTAGGTTTCATTAATGTTTGCAAATTTAATAAATATGTTGGTTCTCATGAAATTTTATTTGGTATTATAATCTAAAATGTAAATAATTATAATTTATTTTAAAATTTTATTATGATTATTATTTGTTCTTTGTATCATTTGATCAAATGATATATTATAATTTTTATTAGTGTATAAAAAAGGGATTCATTATAATGTAAAAGTTTGAAGTAAACTAAAATATATTTTAATTTGAATATTTGTTTTCCTTTTATATTTAAAAGAAAATATTTTTAAATTTATCAACTATATTTCATTAATATTTGGAAATTTAATAAATGTTTTGGTTCTCATGAAATTTTATTTGGAATTATAATCTAAAATGTAAACAATTATAATTTATTTTAAAGTATTTGATATCGAAGAAACAAACAACCATCTCTAATATTGAATATTTGATAATATTATGTTTCCTTTACCATAATTTTTTATTATTTTATAAAAATTAATTCAAATTAACATTGAAGTAGTAAAAAGTACGAGGTTATATCCATTACCTGATGGGGATGGGGATGAGACAAAAGTTTGATACCCGTTGAGTTTGGGTATAGGGATGGGAGATGATCTTTTTTTACGGGAATGGGTATGAGATAGCGAAACCGTTCCTACCTCGCCCCGTTGCCATCCCTACTTATTAGTCCCTGCACATTGAATAATAATTATATAATAATAATAATAACAATAATAGTATTATTATTATTATTATATAATAATAATTATATATAATAATAAAAATAATAGTATTATTATTATATAATAATAACAATAATAGTATTATTATTATAGAATAATAATAATAATAATAATTATATTTAATAATAATAATAATAATAATTATATATAACAATAATAGTATTATTATTATATAATAATAACAATAATAATAATAATTATATATAATTATTAATAATATTAAAATAAATAATAATATTTGAAATATTATTAATATTAATATTAGTAATAATTATATAATAATAATAACAACATATTAGTAATAATATAAATAATAATTAATAGTATTAATATATCAGTAGTAATATTAATAATAATTAATAATATTATTATTTATTATTAATATTATTAATAATAATATATAATAATAATAATAATAATATATTATTATTAATATTAATATTATCATTATTATTTCTTATTAATAGTTTTTTAATGTTATTAATGTTAGTAATTAATAAGATTATATAATAATAATAATAATAATAATAATAATAATAATAATGTTTATATTATTAATAATATAATTATATTACTAAATATTATTAATATTATTAATAATTATTAATATATGATAATATTATTATTAATAATTATATAATAATAATATTATTATTATATAATGTTATTATTATTAATAGTAACATTATTATTATATTTTAACAATGATTTTGTATGTGTAGGATCAAAGAGTGATCAAGTTTCAAGCAGAGACCATATCCAAATTAAGTTCAAACTTTAGGGACAAAAACATATTTTTTTCAATTTTCGTGGAATGCGTCGGCCTAGCCGACACTAATTATTTTTTTGTTAAAAAAAATTAAATAACACATGATATGATATTTATTATTTTTAACACCATCCAAAAATATGGACTAAAAACAATGATATATATATATATATATATTTATATGTGTGTGAAAAAATATGTTTTTGTCACTCAAGTTTGACTTAAATTTAAAAATGTTTACTGGTCGAAACTTGATCATTGTTTGGTTTCTACACTTTCAAAATCATTGTTTTTAGTCTATATATATATATATATATATATATATATAAAAAGAACTATTATATATATCCATCATTTTGATATAATAATCTATAATTCAATAACATCATAAAAATATTATCATGATATGTATTTTAATTAAATTTAGATATGAATATAAACTAGAACCAGATTACTTCATTAATTTAACTTACTATACATACAATCACAAGGTAATTAACTATAATTGGGAGATGATACCTTTCATTTTGGAACAAGGTATATTGCAACTTACGGATAATGTTTTGCTATTGCTTTGCACGTAAGCTGCCTTATCCAGAAAGAGAAAAGTTAATGGAGATATCACTAGGAACAGTCAAGAATCTGGAATATCGATAAGCATACATGAAAACGGTTTTCTATTACTTGACATGCAAGTTTTCTTCATCTTCAAACAATTTTCCAAATATCTTATGCTTTCATTCATCTCCTCAAATACCTCTCTCACATTCTTCTCTTCCCAAACCCCAACTCATAACAAATTCTTTTGCCAAATCATTCTGTACTTCAATGGATCAACGTGAAGAAGGCAAACAGCAACCATCCCAGAAAACACCATCACACAATAATCAGCTTGACCCAGTTGAAAGTTCTGACTATGTTGCTCCAGAAAATGTTTTGCAGGAGCAAAGTGGCACATTCACAACGTTTGCATCATTAGAAAGTGGAAGTGAGAGTGATTCCTCTTTCGATGAACATGATGAGGATTCTGAGTTTTTTCTGAGCCAGGAGTTTGAATCTGAACTTCAGTTTCTTGAGAGTGAAGGGAGCAATGATGATGATGATGATGATGAGGAAATGGAGGAAGATGAGATCGATGTGGATGAGTTGACCTACGAGGAGTTGATTGAGTTGGGAGATTTTATAGGGCGAGAGAAGAGAGGGTTATCAGGAAGTGAAATTTGTTCATGCTTGCATTCATACACTTTTCATTCTGCAGAAAGCAAAAGTGGAGTTGATCTTTGTGTGATTTGCCAGGTTGAATATGAAGAAGGTGAAGCCTTGGTAGCAATTCAGTGTGAGCACCCTTATCATACAGATTGCATAACCAAGTGGCTTCAGATTAAGAAGGTTTGCCCTATATGTAACACTGAAATTTCTGCTCCCAAGATAGTTAGTTAATTAAGAATAATACTTGGATTTTAGATAGTGTCATATTTATGCTTCCTTAATTTGTTCAATCTAAATTTGAATGAAAATATAGTTGAGGAAATAAAAGCTGCACCCATAAGCTTTGTAACATTGTAAATAACACAACTTTGATGTTTCATAGATACAAATGGTTTCAAATCAAATTATACTTGGTCATCAAATGCTTGTTCCATTCCGTTAATTTCGTGATGTATATGAAGACATTAATGTGGTTGTTTCATTAATTTGTTTAGATTTAATTCTTTTATATAAAGTCAAAATAAAAAGAAAAAAGAAAAAGAGTACAAATCATTAGTAAACCAAATCTTATTCATGAAACCAAATCAAACAAAAACACCTATTCATAAAACTTGAAGGCAAAGAATAAGATATATGTGCCAAGAGTTCTCCCAATAGAAATGAACTTTTGATCGTAAAGTGAAATTTATGCAACGTCCATTCCCAATCAAACGTTATTAATTATGAGTCACCCGTCTAAGGGGATATTTGTTAAAAAGGCATTGTCGTAGCTTTATGCAAAACCCCAACCCTATTATTAATTATTCCTGAAGCATGGGTTGAGTCCTGGCAACGTAGTAAAGAAAACTCATGTTAGAAGGTTGCAACAGGAATTGCATAAAGTATTGTCAAGCTTCAACTCTATATAGTTTGGAGTAGACCAACCAATGGACCAAAGTAAATCCATTATCGAAATTTCAAACAAGACACCTGAAGAACCAACCAAGAACCAAATCAGCATTAAAATCACAAAGAACCAACCACTACCCCTCGTGATATGCAAATTCAGATCTTTCTAGAAAATTCTTCTTTTTGGAGTAATAGATGAGATCAATTTAGACATTAATTCTTTAATTCTTTGATGGCTAATATTAACGGATCAATTTAAAATCTAATTCACAAGTCAATTATAATTGATTGTAGTGTATTCTCATAAAAGTGAATTGTTGTTTTTTTTTTTGTTGTGTTTTGATATGCTCTTTTGTTTGGAATTAGCCGGTGCCATGGTTGGTTAAAATCTTCTAGCATGAAGATAAAAGCTATATTAGCATTGCTTTAAAAGTGAGTATTTTTGTTTGAAATGATCATCAGGTAGTGACCACATATGGAGTAGTACATATGGTTTGACTTCGTTCTATATGGTTTGACTTCATTCTTTATGGTCGAGACTTTGTGTTTTTCTTTTGAACTAATCATCAATGATTTAGTATGTTATATTAGTGTTTCTGATAACATCTATTTTTACCTATTTTTATGTGTCTATTGTCATGAATAAATAAATTATTTTCTACCTTTTATCTTGTTTTATCATTAGGTTTAATGTGTTTTGCATTGTTTTGTATTTTAGTTGTTTTATGTTTGTTTTACCTTTAAACTCTTTGTTCAAGTGCATGAAATAAATAAGTAGGGAACAATTTTAGTGGAAGAAAATAAGCAAGAACTCAAAGGAGCATGTTTTGGAAAAGAAAAAATCAATTTGAAATAAATACCCGCATTGGGCGCCATTGGGATCATGCCTAATGCTTCAATTATAGAGTGTTGTCAAGCTATCTGGGTTGAGCGCCACATTTGTAGAGTTGAGCACCACCAACCACTGTAGAGGTAGTGTTGAGTGGTGGAAAAGTGGAGTTGAGCACTAGTTAATGCGAAAGAATTGGCGCTCAATGGTGGAAAATGGGGTTGAGTAGTTGTTTGACAAAAAGCCCTTTTTGCATTTCAACTGATGGTGCTCAATGGTGCCGAGATGGCACCAAGCGGTGGCATCATTAACATGTCAAAATTGGGTATTTATTCATGTTTTCCATGAGGTTTTTGATCATTCTCTCCTCCCACACTTCATTCTTCACATATAGCGACTAAGAGAGGCTCTTAGAGGCTGTTTGGGGTGCTGGGAAGCTCTCCCTTCTCTTCCTTGGGCTTCAATCTTTATCAATTGTAATTTTTACCCTTTTAGGTTGAGGGGAAAGACGAGTCACGAATTGGAGATGGAAATGTGAAGTGGAAACGCGATTGGGGCATGGAGTAGGGGCAAAGAATCTTGGGGAAAGGCGTGCATCTCTCTTTGGTTTCAATTTCTTCCTTTCCTCTTCAATTTGTATGACTTAGGTTCTCTACCATGGAGAGCTAGATCTATTTGTTGACATTAGGTGTAATAAAATGAATCTTGTGTATTTTGTGATGTTAATACATATGTTTTTCCATTTTTATGTTAGTATTTTATTTCTATGCTTCATGCTTGTTGTTGCTTAATTTATGGTTCTTAAGGTGTTAGAAAATTGTCTTTTGAACCTAGAACTGAAATTAAGTATCTAATGGAGCTTGTATCTAGGGATAAAATATGATTCATTAGTAATCCTAAAAATCTTGAACTTAATGCATGGGTTTTGTTGAGGATTCAAAGGATTGGAACTTGATGAGTTACCATAGGCTCAAAGTCATTTAAGTATTTTTATGAGTTAATTTTGACATGAATTTAGAATTGTGATAATTGTGAATGCATGAGAATGAAGTAGATGAGATCTAATATTGACAATTGTAAATACTCTATGTTAAAAAATTTGTGCACACTAACTGTATGATAAAAAGCCAAAAGAGTTTCTTTGTGTTTTGTGGTCTGTGTCTAATTGAGTTGTGAATTGTAAGAGTTAGCATGTGTTGCACAAGCACTGGAAGAAAAAATGGTTTTAACGAAGGTTTATTTTTACATTACCCGGGGTTAAAACTTTTGCTAAGTTCTTTACCCAGGGTTTATATTTCCCCCGCTAAACCATCCCTGGAGAATGTATTAGTCGGGGTTTTTGCGAACCCCGAGAAGCACCAATCAATAATGGAGGTTTTTTATCCTCTTGTATTTAATAGAGGTTTTAAAACCTCAGTTAAGTTTTGTGGGTTTAAAACCCTAGTTAATTACCTTGAATTTTAGAACCTCTGTAAAAAATCGTGGGTTTTGAAACCTTTGTAAATTAGTATGGGTTTTAGAACCTCCATAAAATACCAAAGGTTTCAGAACTCCCATAAAATACCATGGGTTTCAAAATCCCCATAAAATACCATGAGCTTCAGAATCTCCGTAAAATACTATAGGTTTCAAAACCTCCATAAAGTACCATAGATTTTTAAATTATTAATATTATTTTTTTACTCATTTATCATTTATGTATTCATATATATTTTTTCAATCACAATTATTTACATTTATTATATTTTTTTAATCTATATTTAATGAAGTTATACATAAATAGATATAAACTCATCAAATTGACAAATTATTTATAGATGACTAAATGTATATCAAAGTATAACAAATATACGAATTCAAATTCAAATTCAAGTACAATATTAGTCAGCAAAAACTATCATGAAGTATTGCAATGGTTCTCAAAACATAAAATGATTCGATTAACTTCCACATTATATTATATTCTTCAACTATCGCATATGATTTTCCTCATGTCCAGAACTTGTTGTATTAGTTGGCACACTTCTTTGATCAGAAACCTACAATATAAATGTGAATCATAATTAAAAATGTAAACTCCAAAAAATAAAAGAAGTTATGCAGTCTTAAACATTACCGGTGCAGGATTGAACATAGTCAACTCAGGTGGCAATTGACCTTGATAATTTGGAGAAAAGAAGTTCATGATTGCATCAAGTCTTTTGTCACGTTCTTCATTTTGTTTATTTTATTCATCCAATTGTGACTTTAATGCAGTGACCTATATTAGAACACAATCTATTATTAAAATCGTAAAAAACACAAACATTATAAAACACTCAATCTATCAACAAAAGTTATACTACATTTCTTACTCCTACTTATGAAAACCATCCAAAGCAACACAACAACAACATTAATAGTGTCCAATAATATTCAACACAACAACATTTATAACCTTGGCATGACAATCCAAAGCAAACAACATCATATTGCTACACATGAAAATGAATGTTCAATAACTTGATTTTGCAATTCTGAATAAGAAGGACAAGATGAGGATGTCCCAAAATGAAAATTCGTAGTATATCCAAACACACGAGAGAGGCAAGGTCCCAATCCCATTCCTCGGACACGACCACAATGTTCTTTACTTCCCAAAACATGAGCTAGTGAATTTTCAATTGATATATCTTGTGAAAGGGAAGATGTATTTGTCTCATATGCTTTAATTTTTTCCTACAAATAATACAAAATGTTATCAATGAAGGTAACATTCAATTTGATTCATTATTTTTCTTTAGAAAACTTATGCTTACTCCAATCTCTCTTGCTCCATCATTCACAAATTGCTCATTAGCATGTTTATGTGTTGCTATCCAAACTTCTCCCCTACTAACTTTGCGACCAAGCTCTTGCTCCTATAAAACTTAAGAAAATCACGAATCATATATGATATAACAAAAATGATTGAAGAATAAAGTTATCATCTCATCATTCTTCCGTGCGATCCACCTGTGTGAGGAACTGTTTGCTTCTTTCTATTATCTTTATTTTTTTTGGAAATTTCCTAAGCATATATGTAGAAAATTACTAAAAATAAGTAAAGTAACACTTAAAAGAATGGAAAAGATAGTTGTTATTACCTTTGTCCTTGAATTTAAACGGTAGTCAACAAAAGAAGCCCATTGGTCTCTATTCATTCCTTCTGGACACATTGTAATGATTTCATCTGTATTACGTGTTCCATCATCTCTTTGTTGCTATAGTTGTTGTCTATACTCACTCCATTTTATGTTAAGTGATTTCAAGATATATGTCACATGAGCATTAGATTCCACTAGAAACTTGGCCTTCAAAATTATTACACAACTAGTTTAACAACTATTGCAATATAACAAGAATCAAAACATATAAAAAGATTTATAGGTCAATTACTTGAATGATTTTCTTAAGTATATCTTCTTTGTAATCATTGGGAATCTTCCTCCAACTTTGATAGTTGATTGGAAAGGCATTAACATTTCTTGCAACACGACCTAAAATCCTATTCAACAATGCTCCACTATCATCAATTAGTTGGTTGTCACTATTCCATTTCACAAGAATCCTTTCATTGGGAGATAGAAACCAAACATCATTCAATGTTAATTGTTTTCTAACTTGTGTGCCTTCATCATCTATCAAAATACATGTGAAATATATCGTTAGTTTAAGACAAACATAAAACACAAATACTATATGGCTTGGACAATTACACATAAAAATCAATAAATTAACAATCTTACCAATGACATCAACAAGCCATGACCTTTTAGGTGATACATGCTTTGATTGATTACTTTGCATCTCAATATCCACATTTTTTGCCCCTTCACTATCAGAGTGTAACCTTGGTGTTGATTCAGATGTAGAATCATGCACAAACTCATTTCTAGGTTGATTATTAAATTCAAATTCATGTGCGGAATTGGTCTTGGTAGTGGAGAACAACCTCTTCTTCAAACATTCTACAAATTAACTCAAGTCACTAAATAAATAGATAATACATGAAATTTAAAAGTACCAAAATGATATGCAAATGAGACATCTTACTAGATTTAAGTGTTGAAAGCATTGAATTCATGTGAGGTGGGGGTGGAGGTTGCTCATTATTATTCTCTATAGGATGGGAATTCATGTGACGTGCTGCATAATAATTAGATTAATACATGAAAAAAGTAAGATACTTTTTAACATGGAAATATAATCATCATACCAAATTGAGATGCAAATTGAGGTGTTATGCTGGACTGTGGCGGAAACGGAAGTTAAGGTGGAGTATGAGTAGGTGAAACTTTTCAATTCTTACTATAGGTGAAACCCGTGGTGAAACTTAGTCAACTTACTTGGGCAAGATGGATGAGGCGCAGGTGGACACATTATAGATGATGGTTGGCCACTTCTATTTTGGGTAGGGGCTGAAACTTTGTCATTAGTCTTCTTCATGTATATTTTCTTCATCATCAGGAATTCTATAAACAATAACATTAATACAAGTCAATTCACATTCATTAAATTATGATTATCTAATATAATGCATGTATAAGTAATATGGATGATAATTTAAACAAAAACTAGTATAGAAATGTTCAATTTCAGTATGACCTTGTTAATGGTATATTCCCTTCTCCATATGGAAATAAAGTTTCCAAATTTTGTTGATCAAATGGTTCACATTCATGGAAAGTGACATCATTATCTCCACCAATGTCATATAAGTCTCGTGGCTTTAGATGCACAGGAATGCTCCAATTTTTATCTAATTCATCAATTACATAATAAACCATTTGAGCTTCTGCAGCCTGAATGTATGGTTCGTCATCATCATTATCACCAATGTGTATTAAACGTGGAAAGTTTACTAATCTAAATCCCAAGTCATATGTTATAATCCCTCTAGAAGTAGTTGTATTAGCTCACATACATTTAAACAAAGTAACAGACAATCAAGCATTATAGTTGATCTCAATTATGTCTACCAATTTTCCATAATAAGGCACACCCCCAAATTGTATTTGATTGTCAATGCTACTTGCATAGCTCGTTGTCCCAAAAGTACCAAATATTCCACTATTTTGTGTTTTAAGTCCATCATCTCTCTCTAACGTATGAAACTGGAAGCCATTAAGCGCTTTGCACAATCAATTGGACCCATAGCTAAGAACTTTAAATCATCTGAGTAAGGTCCATTTAAGTCATTCTTTATCTAAAAAAAAAGGAAAATATGATCAACATAATGGGATGTCTTTAATATTATCAAATTTAAGAATGTAAATTAGACATACCCGACGAGAAAACCATTCCACAAATTCTCTATGAACCCTCTTATCTATCATAGAGGATGGTCGTGTACGACTTTTTAACTGTCTTCGTACAATTTCTCTAAATTCTCTAATTTTAATAAATGAAATAATTACATGGTTAGTCTTCAATGTAGATGAATAATAAAAAGTTGTAAAGATAAAGTACTTACTGAAGAAAAGGGTTAACTTGGGCACAATTAGTCAATACATGACGATGTGCTTGTAACTTTTCCTTTGTTGATAAAGAGAAGTAAGTAAAACCCCCAACTGGTTTTCCAACTGGTGGAAACAAACCACTTACACTAGATGCCATGGTGTCGGGTTCGTCATCAACACGCCTTATTCGATTAAATATAGTCTCAATTCCATCTAAATATCTAGAACAAAAGGTTAAGGACTCTTTAGCTAGACAACCTTAAGCTATTGAGCCTTCTGGTTGAGCCTTGTTACGCACATAAGACTTCAATTTTCCCAAATATCTCTTAATGGGATACATCCACCTATATTGGACAGGTGCTCCAATCTTGGCATCTTCCACCAAATGCACAATCAAATGAACCATGACTGTAAAAAATGAAGGAGGAAACAACATCTCCATGTGACCTAATGTGAGAACAACTCTATTTTGCAATTGGTTAAGTTCATCCACTTTTAAAACTTTATTGCACAAGTTCTTAAAAAAGGAACACAGATTAATCAAAATAGAGCACACTTCTTTAGGGAGCGTCTTCCTCATTGCTAAAGGTAGAAGTTGTTGCATCAAAACATGGGAATCATGACTTTTTAATCCTCCAAGCTTAGATTGTTTAACATCAACACATCTACTAATGTTACTTGAGTAGCCATCTGGAACAGTGATGTTCTTCAATGTTTTCAAAAATATATGTTTATTTTCTTTTGTCAATGTATATATAGCCGGAAGATATTTGTTATTTGCATCAGGCCAAAGATCAGGTCTAACTCCCCAATCTTTTAAGTCATTTCGTGCCTTTAGGTTGTCCTTTGACTTTTTACATTGGTTTAATAATGTATAGACCACATTATCACATACATTTTTTTTCCAATATGCATAACATCTAGATTATGGTGCAATAAATTGTTCACCCAATAAGAAAGTTCAAAAAATATACTCTTTTTTCTCTATTGTAGAGGGCCATCAATAGGGTGGTGACCTTTCCGTTGTCTTTCCCAAATACAATATTAACATTCTGAACTTGTTGTAAGACATTTGTTCCTGATATTCTCAAAGGAGGATTTCTACTTTCCACACTTCCATCAAAACGACTACGGCATAATCTAAATTTGTGCCCTGCATTTAACCAACGTCGATGATTCATGAAACAAAATTTACCCTGAATCTTCTTAGGAGTTATGTCAAAATTGCACCTAGGGTAAGCCAACCCAGTATGTGTGTTCCACCCAGATAAGGTTCCAAGACCAGGAAAATCACTGATAGTCCATAATATAGCTGCATGCATATGAAACACTTCTTTCTTATGTGAATCAAAAGTTTCAACCCCAATGTTCCATAACTCTTTTAATTCTTCTATTAATGGCCTTAAATATACATCAATATCCTTTCCTGGTGCTTTTTTACCAGGAATGATCATGGAAAGAATGAATGAACTTTGCTTCATACACATCCAATGAGGAAGATTGTAAGGTATAAGTACAATAGGCCAAGTACTATGACATGTACTCAAATCACCAAATGGATTGAACACATTAGTAGCCAAACCAAGTCTGACATTTCGAGGGTCTGAAGCAAATTGAGGATTCATTAGATCAAAGTTCTTCCATGCTTCAAAATCACTTGGATGCCTTAATATGCCTTCATGTGTACTTCTTGATGCATGCCATTGCATATGCTCAACTATTTTAGAAGACATAAACATTCGTTGTAAGCGTGGCTTCAATGGAAAATACCTTAAAACTTTAGCTAGAACTTTCTTTTGTTTTTTAGTAGCACCAACAATATTATTGCTCTTCTTTGTTTTCTTCCATCTAGATTCATTGCATTTCGTACAAAATTCCCTAACTTTATCTTCTCCATAGTATAACATGCAATCATTTGGGCAAGCATCAATTTTGGTGTAATGAAGGCCAAACTTATTAATGATTTTCTTAGGTTCATAGAATGAAGATGGAATTTTAGCATAATCATAGGCATCTGCTAACAACTCCAATATCATTGACATTGCCTTGTCAGTTATTCTGCATAGACATTTGATGTGGTACAATTTGAGCAAGAAAGAAAGTTTAGAATATTTGTCACATCCTTCATACAAACTTTGTTGTCCATCATGCATAAACTTCATATACTGAGCAATTTCATCAGGCATCATTTGGCTTGATTCAGGTCGCATATTCTCATGATTGTCCATATTTTGAGTGTTTACAAAATTTCCGAATGCATCATTAACCATGTCACATATGGGATCATTAGCAAATCCTCTATCCTCATTCGATTGGAAAATTGGAGGTGTTGAAATTGTATGTTGTACATAATTTGTCTCACCATGTAGAAGCCAAAATGTATACCTTTTGGAAAAGGATGAAGAATTAAGTGTTCATATGTTGCTCCTCGATTTTGCCATTTGTTAAGATTGCATTTCGGACATGGACAAATTATCTTACCCTCAACACTCTTATTAGCAAATGCAAAGTCCAGAAATTTATTCAATCCATCCATGTATTGTTGTGTATTTTGAGGCAAATCAATCCAAGACTTATCCAAATCCATTAAGAATAGTCTGTTTATGAGAACAAAAATATATTTAGTAAAGAAAAAAATGTAACAAATGATATAAGAATAGAAAAAAATATTGATTTTCCCACCCACGATCATATATTCCTCTTTCTCATATATTCCTATTCTATGTAGTAACCACAAAAAAATCTCAATTTTTCATTATTCACTACCAGGAAGACTTAAAGCACAAGGTTTTAATACCTCTTTAGAAGATACAATATGCTCTATGGCTTCTTAGATGTTGAACTCTTACAACGCTCCAAATATGTACGAGAATTTTATAGTTCATGTACCTGTAAAACAGAATTTACTCATATATCTATTATTTTAAGAAATAAATAGGGTGTAGTGTATCTGTTAGGTTACTTACTAGCTTACAAATTTAATGGAAAGCTGATTGATTGCGCAGACATAACCATCAATATAATGTTACGGCTACGCTTTCATTTAAGTTTTTGATGAAGATAAACATAATATAACCTATGTTTTTTGAATTTGTATATGACCTTGATTCATTCTTAGTGTGTGTGGTGTGTTTCAAACGAATAAAGAAATGAATCATGTAAAAAAAGGAGACACATTTGGGATTGTGTTTGAAACATTCAGTGGTATACAGAGCACAAATTCTTTCTTAGGAATATTGAGCTATTACTTGTAAGAAAGTGCTTCGTATGACTCGATCTAACTAGTTATTAAACAATCACTACACTTTCCCATCAACATACCATACGCTCATCTGACTGACAAAAGGGACACTAAGACTGAGAACAATCGCTTGAAAGGAGGATGAAGGGTTCTGAAAGATATAGTTTGTTATAAGGTAATAGTGTTTGTGTGTGTGTGTCCTACGCCAGTGTTAGGGTTCTTCCTCATCATTGGGGTAAAGTCCACTTATGAAACACTCATACGCAACTATTATAGGGGTCTTTCTCGTCATTGGGTGGAGTCAATCTATGAAATATACTCAATCCTAATATCAATTGCATGCACCACTCGTGGGTATGAAGAAGGTGAAGGAAACCTTACCCCAAAAATGACTAGGGTTCCATTTGGACCAGGCATGTGAAAAATTTGGAATTGATGAGTCATGGGAAATTATTAGTACATGGATATGAAAAAAAAAAACCATCACTCTGAATCCCACAACATGCATAAACCTTTGTTATCTAAAACGACTACAACAAATGCCATCCATCTAGAAACGACTAAAACTGTCGTCGTTCGTCTAAAAACAATTAAAACACAGTTTTTACTCATTAGCGTCAATAATATACAATTCTTAAATATGATAAACATACTTTTTTTATATTTGTAATACGAATTAATATATTGTCGTGTTGAATACATATTAGATTTGAGATGTAACTATAAAACTTTGACTGAAATCAACGACTACAAGAATTAATGTATGATATGAAGAGTGAAGAGATTGCATAGAAAATTCAAGTTTATAGTATCTATATGATTAATATGTATATATTCCAAAAGGTACAAATGGGCTGCGTGAACCGAGTTTTAGATCCGAGGGTATATATAGCTTTCTCAACTGCATTTCCATGACCCCAAATACAACTTTATTCTACATCCACTAAACACAAACAATTTCTATAAGATTCTACCTTTTTATAATATAGGAACACATGTGAGGTACGTAGCGTAATTAATTAACTCTCTCTGCTTCTTCTCTTCTTTTCAAATAATAAGAAGAAGATCAGATCTTATGAAGTTCATGTAAAATCATCAGATTGAATTGATCAAGGAGTTGATGAGAACACTTCCATGGCTGAAAGATCTAAGGAACTCCAAGTGCTCCAGCAAGTGTCACTCATTGAATGCATGGTAGAAGAAGAAAAAGTGATGGGTAATAAATGGGCATCGTTTTCACTCAACGACATCGAGTATTCCAATTCCTTCACGGGTGGTTCCCAAGTAACGAAAGAGGACAAGGTAGCATCACACCAAAGACCGTCTTCATCACCACATACACCCAGAAGCCTCTCCAAGTCGTCAATCTCACCCAAACTCAATTCCTCCCCACCAAATAACTATGAGAAGAAGATCTGACTGCACTTTATTAGCTACTGCGCTGATCTTTGTTAGTTCCTATTTTGCCTTGTTCCCACTTTCTAACTCCTCATCCTTCGATGAAGAAAGACAGGCCTTGGTCAAGAGTGGTTGGTGGAATGATTACAGAAATATTTCAAACCATTGTGATTGGGATAGTGTTCGTTGTGATGAAGCCGAAAGTGTTACTTACATTGGCTTATCTAATATTCTCCCTTTCACAATTCCTCCAATGCAAGAACTGCAAAACTTGAATGTGACTGTCTTTCCCAATTTGCAGTTTCTTGATTTAAATGGAATGGGTCTGAGGAGAAGCATCCCTACAAAAATTGGCACACTTACAAAGCTTACCCATCTTGATTTGTCTCACAATAGCCTCCAAGGTAAGCTACCACTTAAAGCCCTTTCAAATCTCACTCAACTTCTTCGTCTTGATTTTTCTGGAAATTCTCTTAGTGGTTTCATTCCCTTGTCATTGGGTGAATTGAAGAACTTGGTTTATCTCAACCTTGATTCAAACCTTTTTACTGGCATTATTCCATTAGATGTAGGCAATTTGACAAATCTAACCCAATTACACCTCAAACAATTTTCTCTCTGGTTCAATACCTCCTACATTAGGTCTACTCAAGAGTTTGAAAGATCTCTATTTAGAGTCTAACCAATTGCAAGGTCACATACCTGTTCAGTTATAGAATTTATCCAGTTTGGTTGCTCTACGTCTTTCTCAAAATAAACTCTTTGGTTTAATACCTCCAAAACTTTTTCAAATGGACAAAATGCTCACTTTGTATATCTCATCAAATTCCATGGGAGATTGTGAAATGTCCCTCCATTTCAGTAATTGGTTTAAGCCACAATAGATTAAATGGAAACCTAACTTCTCAAATTGCTTGTGTCAATGACCTTGATCTTAGTCATAACTTTTTTGTTGGTGAGATTCCATCTCAATTGGGAGTGAAATCAATACTAGATAAGTTGGATCTTAGTTATAATTATCTCACTGGTAAACCTCCCAGGGAACTTGCCCATCTATCAAATATAAAACTTTCATACAATTCTTTTAACTTTTCACAAGATCCTGACTTCAAGTTACACTCATCGGATTATTGTTATTTTCCAAGACATTCACTGATCAGTAACAACCCACCAGATTTTGCATTGTGCTTTAGCTCCCTCCAAACCAATTCTCATACTAGTGAAGTTAAGCGTAGCATTGAAATTGCTCTTCCCATCATCTTCACCCTTCTTATTGTTATCATTCTAGCATGGTTACATCAGAATGCAAAGGAACATATCTAAAAAGGAGGGACTTCGTGGCATAGCCATGATGCCTTCATACCCAATCAAAAATTCCTCTGATAATCCAACAGGATCTTTCTCATCTCCCAAAGATGAACTTTGGAAAAGCCTCTCACAAAATCAAACTCTCATATGCCTTAGTTGTTGCTTTTTAAATTTTATCTAAGATTGTACGCCAATGTATCCATCAATATATTATACATCAAACAGAAATAAATGTTTTAATTTGACTTCAACGGGACAGACACATCATAAAACTGGCCAATTCCAAGTTCAAGCTATGACCAAGAACAACATTTCAGAATGGTTCATGATGATATATTTCCTCACTAAAAAATAAATAAATAACAGCAATTACTCAGGATAATTTAGAAAGCATTCTAGATGGATGTAACTAAGAATAGGACCATCAAGAGTAACTGATGCTCTGATATTATCACCCTTAATTATTAGAAGTGACGAAGTATTGTCATAGAAGACATAAGTTTTGGGCAATGCAATTTACAGTGCTTAAGGTATGAATCATGTCAACTAGAGAGCACATTCAGGCTTCCTTAGACAGGACAAGAGTGAAACTGAGTCATATAAACTTTTGTTACTCATTCTAATGTACAGGGTTCAGGTCATGTCCAACATCATAAGGTTTCAGTATTTTATTACACTTACTGATGAATTATACAATTTCCAAGTCATTGGGATGCAATAATCCCAACAAACTTCAGCTTATTTCCTTTCCTTCCGAGTTTGACAAAGACACTATTAACTTTAACACTAAACATACAACCTTGTCTCAGTAGCATGTGTGGCCAATACCTAAGTCCTATTGCCGCCATGTGTATTGTGTGAAATGAACATTGAACTCTTACAAGAAAATAAAATAATGAAAATTCCTAAAATCTATAATATCCTTTTTATTGGAGTTAACTAGGTAGATTATATTCATGTATTTCAAGAAAAGAAAATCACATATCCAATATTATAGAAGAATAAGTCAACCAAAGAAACAATAAACCATTGTGCAATCACTCCTATAAGATTGTTCAAACACGCTAATATAGTATTTCCATGTATTACTTTATTATACTTGTTCCAGGCCAAATAAGGGTCTTCTATCAGCTGTAGTTTTCATGACCTATCAGAAGTCTCCAATCCATAGTTTTAACCCTGATTGCTATTGAGAAATTTACTTGTAACTGTGTATCTGGTACACAAATGAGTACTCTTATTTATAATGAAAAAGGAGGTATGGTAAAAATAAACAAAATAATAACTAATACTAGGAAATATTTGCTAATATGTTTCCTTATTTGAAGTAATCAAGTCATACTCCTCTATTTAATGTAATAAAATCATATATTCAACAACTGCCTAGTTCTTTAGATCCTTAACTAAGATACACCTATTTGTTTTTCTCATCAATCACCCCCAATGACCATTTCACCCCACATCAAATACACCAATTATTTAAGCTGATAAGAGATATTTGTTTTTCTCATTAACATTACCACGCACAATAAAATATGCAAATAGCAGAAAACAGAAAATACTGAAAGAGCAGAAAACTTGACATGAAAAGAGGAGCACGAAAGTAGCAATGGGGCAATTACTTGGTAGTGGCAAAATCGAACACACTGCAATTGTAATGGCTATGGTACGGTTACTTGGTGGTGGCAAAATCGCACACCAGTGACAAAATCGGAAAGAGAAACGAAATTAAGGAAAAATCGAAAGAAAAAATCGAACGCAATAGCAAATGAGATGAAAACAAAGCAGAGATTGAGATGCTGGAAGATGAAATCGGGAGATCGAAAGAAAAAAATCGAAAGACGAAATAGGGAGATAAAGTATGAAAACGAAATTGGAAGCAAGGGAGAGCAATCTTCGTTACCTGTAGAAGTTTCATGCGACAGTGAAGAACGGTGGAGAAGGATGCGGAAAGAAACGGTTCCTCAGACCTTTAAACGATCTTCTCTATTGAAGAACACGACCACGCGACAGATCTTTTCCGTTGAAGAACACGACCACGCGACAGACATCTCCTGAGACACTGTTTCTAAAACATTAAAACTTATAAAAGAAATGAAAATGAAAAAATTAATTAAATTTTAAATTTTACCGGGTTCTTAAAAAACCCTCTGCTACTTAACTCTGGTTTTTAAAACCTCTAGTATATTGTATTTTACTAGAGGTTATTATAACCTCAACTAATTAACTCCTTTTAAAATTAAATAATTTTGTAATAAAATTTTTGTAGAAATAACGATATTTATTATTTACTACATGTGACCGACTTACTTGCCATTTTTCATTAACAATTTCAAAGATAAAGAAACAAAGATATAGAAAACACTTTAATTATTTCAATTAATCAACTAAGAATTAGCTATATATAGAGCAAAGTAATAGAGAACCAGAGGATAATTACCTCTAACAAAACTAGAACCTTCAACAGAAAAAGATACAATCTGAAGTAATAAAACTATCTTTAATACCCCTGTCAAGATAGATTGTGAATATCAATTAATTTCATCTTAAACACATTTTCTTCAAAGGGTATTGGATACAAAGACTTAGTAAACACATAAGCAAGTTGATATTTAGAAGGAACGTGAATAAGTCCAAATTCAGAAAGAATTTGAAGACAAATTTTGTTGATTTAGAACCAAACCATGCTAGGATCTAGCACCTTCAAATACCAAAAAATACTTTAGTTCACTAAGGCCCTTGATGTGAAAATTAATTATTGAGATAAGCTATGACTTGATTGATCATATAAAGGTTGGTATCAGTGATAACTATGTCACACTACGCTGTCTATTTTATGTTAAAAATTTTCGCAGAAAAATTTTGGGCCCACGTTGCCTTTTCCTCCATAAAATATCTTTCTCAACTCTCACCCCTATTTGAAATTCACTTTGACGAATAGTTCCAAATTTCACTCCAAGCTTTACTCCTACTCACATCTTGTTCGCGTCATCACCGACGTATATATTGTCATCTGTGTCATCAGCATTGTCTGCGTCATCATCAGTGTCGTATGCACTGTTTGCCTCTAGCCTATCATCGTTGAGGGCACTGAAATTACAAGGTATTATCCGCAATCCTTGACTCCATTTTTGCACAAAAGTTTTGTTCTATTTTGATAAACCGTAAATCCTATTTCGTTTCAACCTTAAATTCCGTTTCAATGTGCGATCTGTTGGTACGAGTTTCAGGACACCAAAACATGTCATTTTATCCCAGTGTGTGCTGCGTCAACCTCATACTAGTATAATCCCAGGATTGCTTTTTAAAAATCTAGATGTTGATATTATGATCAAAATGGTGGTGCTGGATCATTTTTAAAAATCTTGATGTTGACATTGGTTGTTGCTTTTTTAGTAAAGGGTTTTGAGAGAGAATGAATGCACAAGCAACGTTGTGTTGACTGTATTATTATAAAGGCAATACAACCCTTTATATAAGGGCTAAAAAGAGTAACCATGCTAATAAAAAAAGAAACGGAACAGAGCCAATATCTGTCACATAGCAGTTTCTGCTTATGGCATAACTGCAAAATATACCAACCACCTCCCTAAGCCAAAATTTCTTTTACATTAGTAACTCTAACACGCCTTACAGTGGCAAAACTCTAACTTTTCGTTCTTCACTTGGTCACGAATGTAGTGGAATTTTGTCTCAATGTGCTTACTTCTCCCATGAGAAGCCAAATGTTTAGCAAGATCAATCATAAACTTGTTGTCCACAAGGAGCTAGATCTTCCCTGCTAGTACCACCTTTAAACCTTCAATCACAAAACTCAACCATGTAGCCTGATAGGTTGCTTCACACGCCGCTATATACTCAGCTTCACAAGAATTCAAAGCAACAATTGATTCCTTCGTTCCGAGTCTCTAAGGAAAAACAAATACCTTATTGCACTCTTCCTATCACACTTGTCTCAACACCAATTTGCATTAGAGTATGCAGTGATTCTCAACTTTATTCCTCCCTTTCTTCTTGGAAACAAAATACTACAGTTGTGTGTTCCTTGCACATACCTAAGAATGTGTTTTGCTGTATTCATATGGGAAACTCTTGGATTCTGCATATACCTACTCACAACACCAACATGTAACTCACATCTGGCTGTGTGTTACACAAATATCTCAAACTCCCTACCATACTACGATAGGCTGTAGCATCAACGACTTCTTCCTCTGTATTTGTTTCTAGTCTCAGACCCACCTCAACTTGAGTATTTGGTGCATTGCACTAATTCATCTCTATCTTTCTCAATATCTCTTTTGCATATCGTGACTAATGCATTACAATTCCTCCCTCAGTTTCAGTAAATTCTATGCCAAGAAAGTAACCCAACTTGCCTAAGTCGCTCATCTCAAACTCACTAAGCATGTGCACCTTGAATTTACGTATCAAGGCTTCACTACTTCTTATGACCAACAAGTCATCTATATACAAACATACTATCAACTTCTCAGGTCTTCCTCTTATTTGACTACAATGAACATAGACACCATGCTTTGAAGCAAACTTCTCAAAGCTAATGCTACTCATGAATTGATCAATTCTTTGGTTCTAGATTGTCGGGGCCTGTTTTAACCCATATAAGGCTTTCCTCAACCTGTATACCATACCGTGTTGCATTCTGACTTCAAAACCTGGGGGCTACACCATATAAACATCTTTTTCTAGCCTTCTGTTGAGAAAAGTTGACTTTACATCTAATTGATGTAATGTCCAACCAAGCTGAGTTACTAAAGCCACTACAAGTCTCACAGTTCCATCCTGGCCATGAGTACATATACCTCACCATAATCCACTCCAGCCTTTTGCAACAAGCCTGGCCTTATATCTAACAATCTCACCTTATGGATTTACTTTGGCCTTGTAAATGATGAGTGCGTATTTTTGCCCTCATTCAATGTTTAATTATGAGTATTTAATTGAATTTTTGTGCTTAAAAAGTAATTTAATTGATAATTATGATAATTAGGCTGTTTGAGCTTGTGTGATAAAAATGTCTTAAAAAGTGATTTTTAGTTGCATAAATTATTTTTTGGATATTTTAACGTTTGTTGATGTAGCTGAAATTAAGATTAAGCTTATTTAAAGGTGGAAAAATAAATTGATTGAAATTACAAAACACCTTTAAATAAGGCTAAAATCAGCAAGTTCTGGAAAAAACACTTTTGTACCCATACATTACTTATACACTCCCCTTTTCAAAAATAGGCTGCAGAAAATCTACTTCTACACCCCTGCCTTTGTCTATTTTCACCCCTTCCTACCACTTAAACTCCATTCAACCAGATGCTGCCATGTGGCCATCTCCACCTTTCAAATCAGGCCAACTATATGTTGACATGTGGCATTAATCCTTGCAAACACATATGCACCAATTAGACATTGCCACATCATCATCTCCTCCATGTGAACCCTAACCCTAATTTTCTTGCAAACACATATGCACCAATTAGACATTGCCACATCATCATCTCCTCCATCTCTCACATGGCAGTGTCGGAAAACGTGAACCAACAGCACTGACAGCAGTAGCATGACAATGGACCAGCACCTCCATTAGTTCGCACTTGCACCACCATGGAAGCACAATTCCGCCATCACCACCTGCAACGAAACCAGCGCATCTCCACGCATTCAGCAGCGAAACACCATCTTCAACCTTCGTTCACGTCGTGAGCACGATGCAAACGTAGTAGCGCCACCATCACCAACAGAAACGTAGTAGTGCCACCATCGCCAACAGAAACGTAGTAGCGCCACCATCATCTACTCCGTGAGCGAGAACGAACTAGATGCAGAAAGCACGCGCACCAGATGGAAGAAGAAGAAGACCGCACTAGTGACGCGCACCGTTCGCCGTCCACACCATAGTTCCGTCAGCACCCCTCGATGGCAGCAACCTAAAACGCGAACTGCACCAGGACCATTCTCCATCTTCTCTACAACGCGACCCAGAAGCGGCGCGGCCACCATGTTCATCAACGGCAGCGCCTGCACCTATGGACCACCTCCTTCACGCATCTTCACGCTGCCACCACCATTAACGCGAGCACGAACCATGGCAGCTCCGCAGCAATAGTTCGTTCACCGCAACACCTCCATTGCAGCAACACGCAGAAGTAGTTTGAACCTCCGGCTTCGCGCCTTCAACCCTCCACACAACACTGCATTTGCGCTGTGAGCCAGCAAGCGCGCCACTGCCAATCTCGCTGGAAAACGGCAGCAACAGCCGTCAAAGAGACAACCTCACTCATTCCTCCATTGCGGAAACCCTAATTCTGGAGAGAGAAAATGCACTGTCACGTGTCCACATCTGACAACGGATCAAAGTTGGTCAACTGGTGAAACTCTGATCAAAGGTCAATATTGTAAAAATGGTCAATATTGGAAATTTGACAGAAATTAAATTGCTAATTAATTAAATAAAAATAAAAGATTTTAACAACCGACACATAAAGCCAAAAGCCTAGTCCAATTGCTATATAAAGAGACCAAGGGAGAAGCAGAAAGGAACAAGTTCGGGACTTCGGAGTTTTGGTACCCTTAGGGGGGCCTAATTTCGTTTCCTTTCTCTTTCTCTCCATTCTTCTATTTTTATTTTGCATTCATGGAGTTCTAAATGTCTAGGGTTGATTCCATTGTAATTTCATTATAGATTCTGAGTTTAGAATAAAATAATTTCTTTATTCTTTTTATTATTGTTGAGGTTTTCATTTATCTATGTCTTTTATCTTTGAATCATGTAAAAAGTAAAGATTTTAAATCTATATGCATGTTGATCATATGAGTTCAAAGGTTTTTAAATTTAATTGAAACTTTACTTTGATTTTATTTAGAAACTTTCATGTGATTGAATGAGTTTTTACTAATAATTGAGGCTTTACTTTGATTAAAGGTATTTACTCTAACTAAAATTAATTGAGACTTTACTTTAATTAATTAAGCTTTTTATTTGGGTGAGGAGATAAAAGAATAGACATGATTAGGCATAGTAAATTTGATTGAGACTGTACTTTAGTTGAATTTACTGTAGATAATCTAAAAGTTCTCATTTTTAATTGAGATTGTACTTTGGTTAAAAGTGAAAACGCCAACAAATTAATTGAGACTTTACATTGATTAATTTGTAAATCTACAACAATAATTAATTGAATAATAATCTTCAAATAACCGATGATGAATTATTTTGAAAAAGCAATGGAATCAATCTATTTTCTTTACTATTGTTTTTATCTCTTTTTATCTTTTCTATTTCATTCTTGTTTATCTTAATCCTCCCATATTTTTATTATTTTATTTGACTAACCGTTTTGTATAGTTTTTATAAGAATTAATTTGTTAAAAATCAATTCCGTGTTTGTCGGGAGACGACTTTGGGTTACTTTACCCTTTCTATTTTGTTGACTACTTTCTTAACAATACTGAAGTTGTTATAGTTTAGTAGTATTAATTTGAACAACTCAACGACAGCGTTATCAATAACCAATCCTTTACTTTGGTCAAATATGCTAAGGCTATTGTCTTCCATCTTCATCACAAACCCTTTTGCAAAAGCTGACCCAAGCTTAGTAAATTGGTTTTTAGTCCTGGCACGTATAACACTTCTTCCATCACTACTTCTCTATTATCTGTGTCTCGAAGAACAACTCTACCATACCCTTCTACCACTAAACTCCTATCATCAACAAACTTGATCTTCCCATTAACCACATCCTCCATCTTTACGAACCACTCTTTCTTCCCAGTCATATGGGTCGAACATCTAGAGTCTAGATACTACGATACATCCTCTGACTCATCTTCACTCGTTCTTGCCATCAACATCACTACTTCAGAATCAGACGTGTTTTCTTTCTGCCAAATGAGCTTGGTTCTTGGGTTTTTCTTTGCACTCTCACCCTTCCAGCAATTCTTAGCAAATTTCCACTCCTTTTCTCCATCAGAGTTAACAATAGCCTTTGGTTATTGCGTTTTCCAAACTTAGCCACACATTCGTTCTTATGTTCTTGTGTGTCTTTATGCTGAGAATTGCTCTTGCTTGACTTCTCGAACATTTTTCCTTTTCCTTTGTATGATGAACGAGCTTGCAAGACTTGCTCTTGGCAGACTTGATGTTCATTCATTCTGTATTCATGTGACTCCAATGAATGTTACAGCTCCTCGATCTCCATAGTTTCCAAATCATGTGTTTCCTCAATAGCAACAACCACGTGATCAAACCTTGGTTGTAGGGTTTTCAAGATCTTGTCCATAATACTCTGATCTGAGATGGTACTCTTGCAAGCCCGCATTGCATTGACATGTTCTTGAATCTTGTTGCAATAATCTATCACGGTTTCACTTTCATCCATGGTCAAAAACTCAAATCGCGGCCACAGTGTTTGCAATCTTACCTTCTTGTTCTTGTCCTTTTCACCATAAGTCTTGACCAAAATCTCCCAAACTTCCTTAGCAGTGGCTGCCTTTGAAATCTTGTTGAAGATCTTTGGCATTACACATTGATAGATAAGATATTTGGCCTTACTATCCAACTTCAATTGTGCCTTGTGATTCTTCTTTTCTTCCTCTATGGTCTTCAAACTCAACTTTGCCACGCCTTCACTCACTACTTCTGCAACATCTCGGAAGCCAAAGATAGCTTGCATCTTAATGTGCCAATCATCAAACACCTTGCCGTCAAAGATCGGCACCGACCCTTGCATCATCCCTCTGAACCCAACCATGACTTCGTTCTTGATTTAGAATCTTGAACCTTCGTTAACTTCTCACGTGCCCAAGATTCCAAGACAAAATTCTCCCATGTTCTTTTACTGAGAAAGAAACATGTGCTTCAAGCATTACCTGTGGACAACCCTATGCTTTTGATACCATAAAGGATTTGAAGAGAGAGTGAATGAATAAGCAATGTTGTGTTGACTGTATTATTATAAAGGCAATACAACCCTTTATAAGGGTTAAAAAGAGTAACCATGCTAACAGAAAAAGAAACAGCACAGAGCCTATGTCTGTCACAGCAGTTTCTGCTTTTGGCTTAACTACAAAATATACTAACGGTTACTGGGTTGTTATTAATTATCTTGAATTGCTTTCATTGGATTGAAAGTTTCTTACTTTGGATCTTTTTATATATCTACCTTAAAATTCAAAAAGAAAAAGAGAAGGAGTTGTTAGTGAATTCATGGCGGTCGATTTTGTCTGGTGGATTAAATTTCTTAATGGGGTCCTTTGTGTGTATAAGGGATTCACTTGCTTGTCTAATGAGTAATTGTACTATTGCAGATGCTACTGGTAAAATCTCAAGACAACATTACATTAAAATAACTTTAGCAAGAGCTTTCATGTTATCTTTTGATATTAATATTTTTATGTTTATTATGTTTTTAAATGATTGGACTTGTAATATGTTGGAGTTGCTCATGTCTGATTAGTTTGAAAGTCTTGGAACCAAGCATCGGTCATTTGCTTATAAATGTTGCGAAGGGAATTTCCATTGCTTTTGAGTGAAATGACAAAAACAATCTTTTTGTTGCATGGTAGCTCATTTGGATATAAATGTTTCCAAGGAAATTTCCATTGCTTTTGAGTGAAATGACAAAAACAATCTTTTTGTTGCATGGTAGCTTGTTTATTCGTGACAAACAAATATATATAGCTTGTGGTGAATGATTTGTCTTAGATGCCTAATTCGTGAAAGTACTATGATGTAAGCATTTTAATTATTGAGAAAATTTTTAGCACAATACATATGAGCCATATTATCAAAATCCAATTTCTGATTGGAGATATATGATTGGAAAATGATTTTTTTGATAATTAAATTTTGACAACTTTTTCTTACAACTTTAGATATCATTTTCTAAGTGGTTTTTATTTTTCCATTTTCTCATTTTCAATATTTCAAAACCACTTAAAAGATGACACATCATATTGTAAGAGAAAGTTGTCAAAATTTAGTAGTCAAAATATCATTCACCTATATGATTTAGCTAGACAAGCATCATGTGGTTTGTTTTGTATGCAACTTTAAATATCCATGATTATATACCTTTTAACGTGAAGTTACTTTTGCGATATGCAAATTCTTTGTTATTTATCTCTCAAAATACTTGAATAATGCCATAGCCTTTAGGTTAAGAAACTCTGTTTTTCGTAAACAAAATTTGGAATGAAATGCTTCTCTCCCCTTTTTCTGCCTTTCTATAAAAAAATAGTCAGTCTTATATATACATGCTAGTTCTGAACCAGACACATTATTAAGACTTAAAAGCCTAATTAATTACAAGGGTTTTCCCTGCATAGTGTGTTGATGGAGAGGACCAAGCATGCATGTAGAAAAACTAAAGATATCATGGCATGAATCTGGTGGGATCCTATTAAAATTATGATTTACGATTTCGTTTTCATTAGGAATAAAGATTGTGGTGCTTTTTGCAAACACGTGATCCTTTCCATTAATATTATTTGGTGTGCATGCATAGAAAATAGATGGAAGATTTAAAATGAAGGTGTATGCATGGTATATGAGCAGGTGTATCTCCTAGAGAAGGAACGAGTGCAAAAATGTCAGACAATAAAGAAGACCAGGCTAAGAGTAATGTAACTTATACGAAGGAAGCACGGATGGTGCTGATAGTCTCAACTTTGGACCTCTTGTTCCCACCGAAACTGAAAGATCTTTGATGGAACGTGTTAGGCATGAGTTGTGAGCTAAAATAGGGACTATGATTTAGGATTACAGAACCAAAAACTTATTCTCTGATTCATGATTAGTATTGTTTTTCACAAACTGAAAAATATGGTTACATAACTTGGTCTCGACCAGGGTTACTAGGAGAAGATTGTGTATATAAGAGAATAAATTCAATGAAAGAGAATAGTGGCTCCCAGGTGACACCACTTCCCTTTTAGAAGCTTGGTGGCAATCACATTCCAAATGGCCATATCCGACGGTAAGTTTACACATTACCACCAATCATTGCTTTGCTTTCACTTAATAATATGTTTAAACTTTAAAAATGCATATAACTTATCCTCAAACGTATTTGAAAAAGCATGGTGTCAAGTCATATATATATATATATATATATATATATATATATATATAAATGATTGTTTGACAAAGTAAATATTACAAAGTTTTTGACAAACTGGCGTGGCATATATTAAATGAATTTTGTGAGTTAAAAAAATGGGAAACTGCACGTGTGAGAGAGAAATTGAAGAAAAGGGAGGTGATTCAAAAAATGGAGTTCTTTATCACCTCCTCTAAAGCTTTTCTTCCCCACGGTGAGAGAGAACCATTCTACAAATTTCTGTTGATTAAAATTTTCGTTGCATTTACCCAAACCCCATTATCATTGCACATCCAATCCCACCCACACAAAAGCAGTTCTCGACGGTGTAGACGAAATCACAGTGGAACGTTCCCGACGGTGGTTGACGGAAAGCATTGAAGTTGCAGGTTAGGTTTTTCGATTGTAAATTAATTTGGGATTTAGGGTTTTCATGGGAAACCATAGCTTCTTGGAGTCGAATGCATTTTTGGGGTTTAGGGTTTTTATCGGAAACTGACGTGTTCCTTGTGATGTGTCACAGCGTCGTGCCATTGCCGGAGCTAAGACCGGGCCTTGGGCTGGCCACGGTGTCGTCCCACAAGTGGTCGAGGAGGCTCACTTATTTGCAGGTTAGTTTTTCATGGCTAACTTTTCCATTCATTACGTAATGGGCAGTCGTGTTCTTTTATAAAAATTTATAAATATTCAAAATTATTTTTATGTATCTAACAAAATAACACCACCCTTTTCACTTGTAAAGTTAGATAATTAATAATCTTGAGATACTTTCATCATCCTCTGTTATACTCAATTTGAATTGCTTTTGAAGTAAGTATGCATATGGTTTACAATTTGAGAGTAACTTCATTATACAATTGATATTAGTCAAAAGTGTGATAGATTTAGCTTTTAAAAGTGTTTTGACGGAAAAAGTGATTTTGAAATAAGAAATGTTGTTAAAGTAGTAAACTATATTTTTGTGAACAATATCAAATGAGATTTCACTTCACCACAGTGACAAAACATTGTTTTTTTTTTTCTGGATAGAGAACAAGTGATAACTTTGACGCAAGTACAATATGATTATAGAATCAAACAAACACTTTAACATAGATTTGAAAGCACATTTATGGTTTGAGACGTGGTTGTACTACATGTGTTAAACATGTATGAAAACATTCTAGAAACACTTCATTGGAATAGTCAAAGGGGTTGTAAAAGATTCGGTTTTAGGATGTAGGCGAGGTAGAAGTAATGGCTAAAATATTACAGCTGTATAGAAAGAAAATTCAGGTTCTGTTCTATCCCTGTGTAGCAGGAAAAATGAAGATTTGGTTATGGTATGAAGTAGGCTGCTAGATGTCAACTCAATTTACATAATGTTCATGTGCACATATATTATTCATGCATTAACTAGGTTTCATGAACCCTGCCACTTGAGTTTAAGTATGCGAAGATAAATTGGGGTTTAGTGTTAATATAATTAATTTTCAAATTGTTATTAATTTTGACTTAATTTATATATAATTTTGACTCACTTGTTTAAGACATTAATTTTGACTCAGTTTATATAGAAGAACTTCATAGGAAGATACAAAATTGGAGAATAATTGTAGCATCATAAATTACATCATGGGCAACGAAATTTGTAATGTGGAAAACTTAATAAGAGGTAAAGACTATTACAATTTTGATTGGTGAGAATAAAACACAAGCATAGTCAAATAAAACAGCTTGTTGGCATTAATTTTGTTAGTGGAATTAATTATTCCATTTTCTTGCACCATTAACCATGGCAATTGACACAGTAATGCATGTGTTTTATTTATAAATTTGGTTCAACATGTGCTTCCACATTTGGAAGTTGTCTGAAATAATTTGTCTGGGTTGCTGATGTTGTTACAGGTAGAATTTCGGTTCATACATCATCAGTTCAGAAGAATTTAAGTAGGTGTACACATTTCTTTGTTACGTCGCAATGGTTAAGCGAAAACTGCCAAACCAGGATGAAAACAAGGTAAGTTTGATATTCTTACGAAATTTTTGTTAACAGATATTTGAATTCAAAATAATTTTTTATTTTATTAAATGTTTCTTAATAGATTCGGGTTTGTGATTTTGTTAAAACATAATATATTGTTCACCTGAACTGTGTACTAAGAGATATACATCGTTCAAAGGTAGAAGGTACACCTTTCAAATGGTGTTTGCAAATGGATAGGCCTCTGAATATCTCAAAACCTCTGTTGATGGAGATGCTAAGGAGATGGGTTCCAGAATTTAAAGGTTTTCGTGTAATGCAACACGTAGTCCCACTTAGGTGTGTTGATGTTTGCATGTGCTTAGGATTGAGTATAGTAGGTGATGTAGTTAAATTTGATGACAAAATATGTAGGGAAGTTGGATCATTGTTTGATGGTGAGGCTGTAACAATTAATACTATAACTAAGAAGATCAAATCCATGGCAAGTAGCAATGAGGTGGATGATGTGGATGGTGTTTGTCGGTTATATATTTTTATGTGTTTTGTTGTTTTATTTTTCCCCACTACCTCTAGTAGAATTAGAGCATTACCTTTCAAATTGTTGGATAACATTGCATCACTTAGCAACTATAATTGGGGTGGTGCCGTTTACACTTTCCTGATTAATGCCATAAGTCGGTCATATGAGGTTTATGTGCAACAACAAAATAAGTATGCCATTAGCATAGTTGGAGCAGTTCTAGTGATGCAGGTAATAGTTTAATTGTATGTTTTTTATACCCGTTTCAAAGTTGTCATTAGTACGCTGAAATTCATGGTGCTTTAATTTTGCAGCTTTGGGCTGTGGAACATCTTTCCTTATGTCCTGTTGAACGGGTTTGTTGTTTCCCCAGAATTTTGGAATGGCCAACTTTGACCATAAGGACGGGGAAACTTGAGTTTGCATTTCAAAATAATCAGGTTTTTAATGTCCATATTCAATTATAGTTGTTTACAGGGTTGTTAAGTATTTTTTCATTGGCTTTAATCACTTGGGTAATGTATTAATTTGTAGATTGTTTGGGAATGGTCTATAACCGAAGAACACAAAAGAAATCCCATTTTGAGGACTGCGTTAAATCTCCGTGAAGGAGGAGTGGTGGATGAAGAAGTTGATGACGTTCAATCTAGTCCTAAATCTCCCATTTCTGCAAAAAAAATGGAAATTAATAATAGACGCATTGATAAGTTGGAGGCAGAACTTAAAAAATTGCGTGAAGATTTGAAAAAATGTAAAAAACCTCATCCTTCCCCTTGTAAAGTTAGTCCACATGAAGCCGAAGACAACCATTGTGAACCGAATCTTGAGGAAAGGCGTGACCTAGCAATTGTTCCAAGCAATGAATTAGAAAAGGTTTCGCTTGATGTGGATAGGAAATTGTTGTACACAAGTGTGACGTCCCAACCAAATAGGTAAAACGCTTGGTCTTATATTGAACTTTTTAAGTATTTGGAATCATAATTACTTAAATGGCGTTGTAGTTACCATAGCCAACGAACTTCTCTGGTATTTTTTTCATGATGTGCCAAAGGCACCACCGATGTCGAGTAGTTGGAAACACACATTGTACTGCATTTTGCATTGCCTTACATTGGTCAGTAACTATACCATTTGGTGCCTTATTTGACATGCACTTCAGCCACACATTAAAGAGCCAAAAAAAGTACTTGTGTCTTCCTTAGACAGTAATCCACATCCTAATAAAATTGATTGATCGTGGTGGTTAATCCCCACAAACGGTACAAAGGGAATGTCATATTTGTTTGTTAGGTACGTTGTATCAAAGGACACGTCTCCGAAATCATGACATGCGGATCAACTCCTTGCATCTGCCCAAAAAATGTTACGGATACGATCTTCGGAGTCCAAGTCAATATCATAAAAGAAATTACTATTTAGTTCTCTCATGCGAGAAAAGTGATTTAGCAATGCTTGGTCGTCCCCATTTTTTCCAAGGGCACGCGTATTGATCGCTAAGTAGTTTCTAACGTCATGCTCAACAAAGTCCAGGTTCTCATAACCGCCTGCATAAAAAACCAACGATCAAAAACTCTTGTTGATGCGCACTCCCGCCTAGGGATGGTAATGGGGCGGGGCGGGCACGGGTTTCGTTATCCCATACCTATCCCCGTAAAAAAAATTCATCCCCATTCCCATCCCCATACCCAAACCCAACGGGTATCAAAGTTTTGTCCCATCTCCATCCCCACCGGGTAATGGGTATAATCTCGTACGCATACCCATTTTCTTACTACTTTAATATTAATAATAATTAATTTTTATAAAATAATAAAAAATTATGGTAAAGAAAACATAATATTATCAAATATTCAATATTAGAAGGATGGTTGTTTCTTCGATATCAAATACTTTAAAATAAATTATAATTGTTTATATTTTTTATTATAATACCAAATAAAATTTCATGAGAATCAAAACAATTATTAAATTTGTAAATATTAATGAAACATAGTTAATAAAATTTAAAAATATATTTTTTTTAATATAAAAGGAAAACAAATATTCAAATTAAAATATATTTTAAATGTTTGTTTACTTCAATTTTAAATTCTAATGGATATCTTTTTTATATACTAATAAAAGTCATAATACATCATTTGATCACATAATGCAAAGAACAAATAATAATAATAATAAAAGTTTAAAATAAATTATAATTATTTATATTTTAGATTATAATACCAAATAAAATTTCATGAGAACCAACAACACGTTTATTAAATTTACAAACATTAATGAAACCTAGTTGATAAAATTTAAAAATATATTTTAAAAAATATAAAAGGAAAACAAATATTCAAATTAAAATATATTTTAAATGTTTGTTTACTTCAATCTTTTAAATTCTAATGAATCTCTTTTTTATACACTAATAAAAGTTATAATACATCATTTGATCAAAATGATACAAAGAATAAATAATAGTCATAATAAAAGTTTAAAATAAATTGTAGTTATTTACATTTTAGATTATAATACCAAATAAAATTTCATGAAAACCACACATTTATTAAATTTTCAAACATTAATGAAACATAGTTGAAAAATTTAAAAATAACTTTTAAAAAATATAAAAGGAAAATAAATATTCAAATTAAAAATATATTTTAAATGTTTGTTTACTTCAATCTTTTAAATTCTAATGAATCTCTTTTTTATACACTAATAAAAGTTATAATACATTACTTGATCAAAATGATACGAAGAACAAATAATAATCATAATAATACAATTTTAACATAGATATTGTATCTTTTGAACTTCAATTATGTTGGATGGTAATAAAAAAATATTCATGACAATTACATTAAATTTTTATATTGTAGTAAATAAAAGTTATTTATACAATTATAGTGAAAAAAATTATAGTATGATTGATAATGAGTTAGAAAATAAAAAATAATTAGATAAACAACAAATAAAAATATTAAAATATTAAAAAATGTTTATAAACAATTTGAGAGACTATTAAAAGAAATCGCACAAAGGAAAACAATGTATAATTAAGGGTATGATAAGTTGAAAAATATCTTAAAGATATAAGAAAACTTTTCAAATATCAACATATATACGAAATGGTTGATAAATAACAAAAATTATTTTAGCGAAACAAAAGAGTTCTTCAAATGAAACAAAAACTAATAATAATAAGTAAAAGATTTTTTTTTTATATTATCTAGTAAACGAAAGGTTTGTGCTATTAAATACTTAAATTGAGAGTATTAAACATTCTCAAGTGATAGGAAAGTATATAATAAATGAAAATATTAAAAAATAATAGAAATATTCAAATGTGAGACATAAAAACATTTTAATTGACATACATATTTTTAACATAATTACATAAAGGTTATGATAAGATGAAAAATATAATTGAGATGCGAATGAGTTTCATGACAAACTAAATAATTAGAAGAAATAAAAATTTATATATATATATATATATATATATATATATATATATATATATATATATATATATAGTTAGTTAGTTAGTTACTTAGTTAGTTAGTTAATTAATTAATTATGAATATTTTAATAATTTAAACGAGGACGGGTATTATGGCGGGGATATGTACATCCCCATACCCATACCCATCCCCACACCCAATTAAAAAAGTTGGGGATTACCCATACCCAGTCAATGCGGGGATTCCCCGTCAAAACGGGGACGGGTTCGGGCAATACCCACAGGGACGGGTTTATTTGCCAGCTCTACTCCTGCCTCGTCATTTATGTCAAGGGTTCTCTGTGCATGCATATTGATGATTCTATTACCTCTAATTAGCCTTGACTTTCCTGGGCTAATATCATGACTGTGTTCGTCCACCAAAGTTTTAATGCACCATTTTCCTTCTCTTTTAAGTGCAATCATTTGAGCAGGACAATTCTTCCTTTGGGTACGTTGTGTCTTCTTTTCTGGAGGGATTCCAGACACATATTTTCCTTCTTGCGAGCACACTAACTTCAAATACGAAATGTTCCCATCCAGATCCTTTTGTGAAGTTCTTGTCCTCACCCCAAAACCTTTTCGAATAGCATAGTCCTTGTCAATTTTTTTGACCTCCTCCTCTGTTTCGAACCACATCCCAACAGTGGGGTCCCTTTGTTGGTCTAAGTCACCACCTTCATTGTTACAACTATTGGATACCAACGTCGCAGTGGTTGCCTGACTTCTGTCCTCCTCGTAGAAGGAAATGTCATTTAGTCCCAATGTATAGGTGGCTTCCACATTTTCCATGGTCATACTTGTTGAAAATGTCGTTGGTAACACATAAATTTCCTGTGCATTAAAACATAATGAAAAAAAAACAATAAAAATCAGCTTGTATTGGACATTTATTGGTACCACAACTATATAGGCCAATACCCACACATTGGAAAGTAGAAAAACCATATCCTTACGGGTGTCTTTATGAATCAAGTTTAGATCTTTCGCAAAACCCTATGCTTGTTGAACTTTACATTAAAGATTATCTTTTTAAGATATGTTCTGCAACTATCACAAATGGAGTGCATTGTATTAAATGCTTCATTTATGGTAGCAATGAATGATGCACTTACCTCGTCTTTGAAGCACCACAGAGGTTGAAGAAAGTTGGGTGAGATAATGATGGAAGTTGACGCCAACTCACTATTGCATAATAACTGGGAGATGAAATGCTATGTTGGTTGCATCCGTGTGCATTTAATGACCCAATGAAGCACCACGGAGGTTGAAGAAAGTTGGGTGAGATAATGAAGGAAGTTCACACGAACTCATTGTTGCATAATAATTGGGAGATGAAATGCTATGTTGGTTGCATCCGTGCGCATTCAATGACCCAGCTGGGTGGATGGGATATGAATAGTTATTACAATGCAACAATACGTTTCGGTCATATGAAAACGTGATGAGGAAGTAAGCATTAGGGTAATTTGGGAATTTTGTCCATAGTCAATTAAAGTGATATAAATAGAGTTCCCTTTCATGAAATCTTAAAGTGAAGAAACCGTATATCACTTGAGTAACCTTTCACCGTAACAAAGGTAGAGGTAAGAATTTCTGGCTTCAATCCTTGTAATTGCGATGTTGGTATAACATTTCAACAGGCATGGAGAAGAGAGTGAACGTCGAAGAGATCTTGAAAAAACTGAAACCTCCATTACATGAAGTACCTTCAATTGATCTCGGGCAAACATCAAATGCAACATCAGCGAATGATGACAATTGATAACTTATGTTTGTTTTCATGTCTGATTGTTTTCACGTAGTACCATGTTTGTTTAATGTATAAATGTTTAGGATTTCAACTTCTAATTAAGTGGCAAACAATAAGTAGTTATATGGCAAACTCAGTTAGTCATATTGAACAACATCTTTTCGTTATTCTAATGCGTTATTGGGTCTATGCATGTTGTGAGCTGCAAATAAATCACTGGATTTTGTTTTGTCTCATGACGTTGTAGCATGCTCATAATGTTCAAAAATAAGTTCCTCAAAACATGAATGGCTAACAATGAAAACAAGGCTGCAGGTTTAAATGACAATCATAAAATTCATAGATGGCAAACACAATGAAATGTTTTGCACAACAGGTTTTCACGGACAGGTGGGAACTTCATTTGCATTTTCTTTTTACTAAATTTTTTTATTAAAAAATCAGTACAACTTTCTTGGTGTCACCAATATATGGCAAGCACATAAAGTTCTAAAATAATTTGGTTTCATAGAGGATGCAGGTTTAAATGGCAATCCAAAACTACTTAAATGGAAAACGCTATAATATGTTTTGCACAACAGGTTTTCATGGACAGGTGGCAACTTCATTTGCATTTTCTTTTCACCAATCTTTATTATTAAACAATCAATACAACTAATTATTGTAAGCAAAATATGGGAAGCATATAAAGTTCAAAAATAATTTGATTTGACTAAGGCTGCAACTTTAAATGGCAATCACTAAGTACCTATATGGCAAACACTATAAAGCTTTTTGTAGAACAAGTTTTCACGGACATTTGGAAACTTCATTTGCATTTTCTTTTCACTAAACTTTTTTATTAAAAAATCAGTACAATTTTCTAGTTCTCACCAATATATAGCAAGCACATAAAGTTCAAAAATAATTTGGTTTCAATAAGGCTGCAACTTTAAATGGCAATCACGAACTACTTGAATGGCAAACGCTGTACAATGTTTTGCACAACAGGTTTTCACAGACAGGTGGCAACTCCATTGGCATTTTCTTTTCACCAATCTTTATTATTAAAAAATCAATCCAACTTATTTTGTGTAAGCAAGATATGGGAAGCACATAAAGTTAAAAAATAATTTGGTTTGACTAAGGCTGCAACTTTAAATTGCAATCACTAACTACCTATATAGCAAACACTGTAAGGCTTTTTGCAGAACAAGTTTTCACGGACAGTTGGCAACTTCATTTGCATTTTCTTTTAACTAAACTGTCTTAATAAAAAATCAGTACAACTTTTTGGGTGTCACCAATATATGACAAGCGCATAAAGTTCAAAAATAATTTGGTTTCAATAAGGCTGCAACTTTAAATGGCAATCACAAACTACTTGAATGGCAAACGCTGTACAATGTTTTGCACAACAGGTTTTCACAGACAGGTGGCAACTCCATTGGCATTTTCTTTTCACCAATCTTTATTATTAAAAAATCAGTCCAACTTATTTTGTGTAAGCAAGATATGGGAAGCACATAAAGTTAAAAAATAATTTGGTTTGACTAAGGCTGCAACTTTAAATTGCAATCACTAACTACCTATATGGCAAACACTGCAAGGCTTTTTGCAGAACAAGTTTTCACGGACAGTTGACAACTTCATTTGCATTTTCTTTTAACTAAACTGTCTTAATAAAAAATCAGTACAACTTTTTGGGTGTCACCAATATATGACAAGCGCATAAAGTTCCAAAATAATTTGGTTTCAATAAGGCTGCAACTTTAAATGGCAATCACGAACTACTTGAATGGCAAACGATGTACAATGTTTTGCACAACAGGTTTTCATGGACAGGTGGATACTTCATTGGCATTTCCTTTTCACCAATCTTTATTATTAAAAAATCAGTACAACTAATTTTGTGTAAGCAAAATATGGGAAGCACATAAAGTTCAAAAATAATTTGATTTGACTAAGGCTGCAACTTTAAATGACAATCACTAAGTACCTATGTGGCAAACACTGCAAGGCTTTTTGCAGAAAGGGTTTTCACGGACAGTTGACAACTTCATTTGCATTTTCTTTTTACTAAACTCTCTTAATAAAAAATCAGTACAACTTTTTGGGTGTCACCAATATATGACAAGCGCATAAAGTTCCAAAATAATTTGGTTTCAATAAGGCTGCAACTTTAAATGGCAATCACGAACTACTTGAATGGCAAACGATGTACAATGTTTTGCACAACAGGTTTTCACGGACAGGTGGATACTTCATTGGCATTTTCTTTTCACCAATCTTTATTATTAAAAAATCAGTACAACTAATTTTGTGTAAGCAAAATATGGGAAGCACGTAAAGTTAAAAAATAATTTGATTTGACTAAGGCTGCAACTTTAAATGGCAATCACTAAGTACCTATATGGCAGACACTGTAAAGCTTTTTGTAGAACAAGTTTTTACGGACAGTTGGAAACTTCATTTGCATTTTCTTTTCATTAAACTTTTTTATTAAAAAATCAGTACAATTTTCTAGTTGTCACCAATATATAGCAAGCACATAAAGTTCAAAAATAATTTGGTTTCAATAAGGCTGCAACTTTAAATGGCAATCACGAACTACTTGAATGGCAAACGCTGTACAATGTTTTGCACAACAGGTTTTCACAGACAGGTGGCAACTCCATTGGCATTTTCTTTTCACCAATCTTTATTATTAAAAAATCAATCCAACTTATTTTGTGTAAGCAAGATATGGGAAGCACATAAAGTTAAAAAATAATTTGGTTTGACTAAGGCTGCAACTTTAAATTGCAATCACTAACTACCTATATAGCAAACACTGTAAGGCTTTTTGCAGAACAAGTTTTCACGGACAGTTGGCAACTTCATTTGCATTTTCTTTTAACTAAACTGTCTTAATAAAAAATCAGTACAACTTTTTGGGTGTCACCAATATATGACAAGCGCATAAAGTTCCAAAATAATTTGGTTTCAATAAGGCTGCAACTTTAAATGGCAATCACGAACTACTTGAATGGCAAACGCTGTACAATGTTTTGCACAACAGGTTTTCACGGACAGGTGGATACTTCATTGGCATTTTCTTTTCACCAATCTTTATTATTAAAAAATCAGTCCAACTTATTTTGTGTAAGAAGGATATGGGAAGCACATAAAGTTAAAAAATAATTTGGTTTGACTAAGGCTGCAACTTTAAATTGCAATCACTAACTACCTATATGGCAAACACTGCAAGGCTTTTTGCAGAACAAGTTTTCACGGACAGTTGACAACTTCATTTGCATTTTCTTTTAACTAAACTGTCTTAATAAAAAATCAGTACAACTTTTTGGGTGTCACCAATATATGACAAGCGCATAAAGTTCCAAAATAATTTGGTTTCAATAAGGCTGCAACTTTAAATGGCAATCACAAACTACTTGAATGGCAAACGCTGTACAATGTTTTGCACAACAGGTTTTCACAGACAGGTGGCAACTCCATTGGCATTTTCTTTTCACCAATCTTTATTATTAAAAAATCAGTCCAACTTATTTTGTGTAAGCAAGATATGGGAAGCACATAAAGTTAAAAAATAATTTGGTTTGACTAAGGCTGCAACTTTAAATTGCAATCACTAACTACCTATATGGCAAACACTGCAAGGCTTTTTGCAGAACAAGTTTTCACGGACAGTTGACAACTTCATTTGCATTTTCTTTTAACTAAACTGTCTTAATAAAAAATCAGTACAACTTTTTGGGTGTCACCAATATATGACAAGCGCATAAAGTTCCAAAATAATTTGGTTTCAATAAGGCTGCAACTTTAAATGGCAATCACGAACTACTTGAATGGCAAACGATGTACAATGTTTTGCACAACAGGTTTTCATGGACAGGTGGATACTTCATTGGCATTTCCTTTTCACCAATCTTTATTATTAAAAAATCAGTACAACTAATTTTGTGTAAGCAAAATATGGGAAGCACATAAAGTTCAAAAATAATTTGATTTGACTAAGGCTGCAACTTTAAATGACAATCACTAAGTACCTATGTGGCAAACACTGCAAGGCTTTTTGCAGAAAGGGTTTTCACGGACAGTTGACAACTTCATTTGCATTTTCTTTTTACTAAACTCTCTTAATAAAAAATCAGTACAACTTTTTGGGTGTCACCAATATATGACAAGCGCATAAAGTTCCAAAATAATTTGGTTTCAATAAGGCTGCAACTTTAAATGGCAATCACGAACTACTTGAATGGCAAACGATGTACAATGTTTTGCACAACAGGTTTTCACGGACAGGTGGATACTTCATTGGCATTTTCTTTTCACCAATCTTTATTATTAAAAAATCAGTACAACTAATTTTGTGTAAGCAAAATATGGGAAGCACGTAAAGTTAAAAAATAATTTGATTTGTCTAAGGCTGCAACTTTAAATGGCAATCACTAAGTACCTATATGGCACACACTGTAAAGCTTTTTGTAGAACAAGTTTTTACGGACAGTTGGAAACTTCATTTGCATTTTCTTTTCATTAAACTTTTTTATTAAAAAATCAGTACAATTTTCTAGTTGTCACCAATATATAGCAAGCGCATAAAGTTCCAAAATAATTTGGTTTCAATAAGGCTGCAACTTTAAATGGCAATCACGAACTACTTGAATGGCAAACGATGTACAATGTTTTGCACAACAGGTTTTCATGGACAGGTGGATACTTCATTGGGATTTCCTTTTCACCAATCTTTATTATTAAAAAATCAGTACAACTAATTTTGTGTAAGCAAAATATGGGAAGCACATAAAGTTCAAAAATAATTTGATTTGACTAAGGCTGCAACTTTAAATGACAATCACTAAGTACCTATGTGGCAAACACTGCAAGGCTTTTTGCAGAAAGGGTTTTCACGGACAGTTGACAACTTCATTTGCATTTTCTTTTTACTAAACTCTCTTAATAAAAAATCAGTACAACTTTTTGGGTGTCACCAATATATGACAAGCGCATAAAGTTCCAAAATAATTTGGTTTCAATAAGGCTGCAACTTTAAATGGCAATCACGAACTACTTGAATGGCAAACGATGTACAATGTTTTGCACAACAGGTTTTCACGGACAGGTGGATACTTCATTGGCATTTTCTTTTCACCAATCTTTATTATTAAAAAATCAGTACAACTAATTTTGTGTAAGCAAAATATGGGAAGCACGTAAAGTTAAAAAATAATTTGATTTGACTAAGGCTGCAACTTTAAATGGCAATCACTAAGTACCTATATGGCACACACTGTAAAGCTTTTTGTTTAACAAGTTTTTACGGACAGTTGGAAACTTCATTTGCATTTTCTTTTCATTAAACTTTTTTATTAAAAAATCAGTACAATTTTCTAGTTGTCACCAATATATAGCAAGCACATAAAGTTCAAAAATAATTTGGTTTCAATAAGGCTGCAACTTTAAATGGCAATCACGAACTACTTGAATGGCAAACGCTGTACAATGTTTTGCACAACAGGTTTTCACAGACAGGTGGCAACTCCATTGGCATTTTCTTTTCACCAATCTTTATTATTAAAAAATCAATCCAACTTATTTTGTGTAAGCAAGATATGGGAAGCACATAAAGTTAAAAAATAATTTGGTTTGACTAAGGCTGCAACTTTAAATTGCAATCACTAACTACCTATATAGCAAACACTGTAAGGCTTTTTGCAGAACAAGTTTTCACGGACAGTTGGCAACTTCATTTGCATTTTCTTTTAACTAAACTGTCTTAATAAAAAATCAGTACAACTTTTTGGGTGTCACCAATATATGACAAGCGCATAAAGTTCCAAAATAATTTGGTTTCAATAAGGCTGCAACTTTAAATGGCAATCACGAACTACTTGAATGGCAAACGCTGTACAATGTTTTGCACAACAGGTTTTCACGGACAGGTGGATACTTCATTGGCATTTTCTTTTCACCAATCTTTATTATTAAAAAATCAGTCCAACTTATTTTGTGTAAGCAAGATATGGGAAGCACATAAAGTTAAAAAATAATTTGGTTTGACTAAGGCTGCAACTTTAAATTGCAATCACTAACTACCTATATGGCAAACACTGCAAGGCTTTTTGCAGAACAAGTTTTCACGGACAGTTGACAACTTCATTTGCATTTTCTTTTAACTAAACTGTCTTAATAAAAAATCAGTACAACTTTTTGGGTGTCACCAATATATGACAAGCGCATAAAGTTCCAAAATAATTTGGTTTCAATAAGGCTGCAACTTTAAATGGCAATCACGAACTACTTGAATGGCAAACGATGTACAATGTTTTGCACAACAGGTTTTCATGGACAGGTGGATACTTCATTGGCATTTCCTTTTCACCAATCTTTATTATTAAAAAATCAGTACAACTAATTTTGTGTAAGCAAAATATGGGAAGCACATAAAGTTCAAAAATAATTTGATTTGACTAAGGCTGCAACTTTAAATGACAATCACTAAGTACCTATATGGCAAACACTGCAAGGCTTTTTGCAGAAAGGGTTTTCACGGACAGTTGACAACTTCATTTGCATTTTCTTTTTACTAAACTCTCTTAATAAAAAATCAGTACAACTTTTTGGGTGTCACCAATATATGACAAGCGCATAAAGTTCCAAAATAATTTGGTTTCAATAAGGCTGCAACTTTAAATGGCAATCACGAACTACTTGAATGGCAAACGATGTACAATGTTTTGCACAACAGGTTTTCACGGACAGGTGGATACTTCATTGGCATTTTCTTTTCACCAATCTTTATTATTAAAAAATCAGTACAACTAATTTTGTGTAAGCAAAATATGGGAAGCACGTAAAGTTAAAAAATAATTTGATTTGACTAAGGCTGCAACTTTAAATGGCAATCACTAAGTACCTATATGGCAAACACTGTAAAGCTTTTTGTAGAACAAGTTTTTACGGACAGTTGGAAACTTCATTTGCATTTTCTTTTCATTAAACTTTTTTATTAAAAAATCAGTACAATTTTCTAGTTGTCACCAATATATAGCAAGCACATAAAGTTCAAAAATAATTTGGTTTCAATAAGGCTGCAACTTTAAATGGCAATCACGAACTACTTGAATGGCAAACGCTGTACAATGTTTTGCACAACAGGTTTTCACAGACAGGTGGCAACTCCATTGGCATTTTATTTTCACCAATCTTTATTATTAAAAAATCAATCCAACTTATTTTGTGTAAGCAAGATATGGGAAGCACATAAAGTTAAAAAATAATTTGGTTTGACTAAGGCTGCAACTTTAAATTGCAATCACTAACTACCTATATAGCAAACACTGTAAGGCTTTTTGCAGAACAAGTTTTCACGGACAGTTGGCAACTTCATTTGCATTTTCTTTTAACTAAACTGTCTTAATAAAAAATCAGTACAACTTTTTGGGTGTCACCAATATATGACAAGCGCATAAAGTTCCAAAATAATTTGGTTTCAATAAGGCTGCAACTTTAAATGGCAATCACGAACTACTTGAATGGCAAACACTGTACAATGTTTTGCACAACAGGTTTTCACGGACAGGTGGATACTTCATTGGCATTTTCTTTTCACCAATCTTTATTATTAAAAAATCAATACAACTAATTTTGTGTAAGCAAAATATGGGAAGCACATAAAGTTCAAAAATAATTTGATTTGACTAAGGCTGCAACTTTAAATGGCAATCACTGTAAAGCTTTTTGTAGAACAAGTTTTTACGGACAGTTGGAAACTTCATTTGCATTTTCTTTTCAGTAAACTTTTTTATTAAAAAATCAGTACAATTTTCTAGTTGTCACCAATATATAGCAAGCACATAAAGTTCAAAAATAATTTGGTTTCAATAAGGCTGCAACTTTAAATGGCAATCATGAACTACTTGAATGGCAAACGCTGTACAATGTTTTGCACAACAGGTTTTCACAGACAGGTGGCAACTCCATTGGCATTTTCTTTTCACCAATCTTTATTATTAAAAAATCAGTCCAACTTATTTTGTGTAAGCAAGATATGGGAAGCACATAAAGTTAAAAAATAATTTGGTTTGACTAAGGCTGTAACTTTAAATTGCAATCACTAACTACCTATATAGCAAACACTGTAAGGCTTTTTGCAGAACAAGTTTTCACGGACAGTTGGCAACTTCATTTGCATTTTCTTTTAACTAAACTGTCTTAATAAAAAATCAGTACAACTTTTTGGGTGTCACCAATATATGACAAGCCCATAAAGTTCCAAAGTAAATTGGTTTCAATAAGGCTGCAACTTTAAATGGCAATCACGAACTACTTGAATGGCAAACGCTGTACAATATTTTGCACAACAGGTTTTCACGGACAGGTGGATACTTCATTGGCATTCTTTTCACCAATCTTTATTATTAAAAAATCAGTACAACTAATTTTGTGTAAGCAAAATATGGGAAACACATAAAGTTAAAAAATAATTTGATTTGACTAAGGCTGCAACTTTAAATGGCAATCACTAAGTACCTATATGGCAAACACTGTAAAGCTTTTTGTAGAACAAGTTTTTACGGACAGTTGGAAACTTCATTTGCATTTTCTTTTCATTAAACTTTTTTATTAAAAAATCAGTACAATTTTCTAGTTGTCACCAATATATAGCAAGCACATAAAGTTCAAAAATAATTTGGTTTCAATAAGGCTGCAACTTTAAATGGCAATCACGAACTACTTGAATGGCAAACGCTGTACAATGTTTTGCACAACAGGTTTTCACAGACAGGTGGCAACTCCATTGGCATTTTCTTTTCACCAATCTTTATTATTAAAAAATCAATCCAACTTATTTTGTGTAAGCAAGATATGGGAAGCACATAAAGTTAAAAAATAATTTGGTTTGACTAAGGCTGCAACTTTAAATTGCAATCACTAACTACCTATATAGCAAACACTGTAAGGCTTTTTGCAGAACAAGTTTTCACGGACAGTTGGCAACTTCATTTGCATTTTCTTTTAACTAAACTGTCTTAATAAAAAATCAGTACAACTTTTTGGGTGTCACCAATATATGACAAGCGCATAAAGTTCCAAAATAATTTGGTTTCAATAAGGCTGCAACTTTAAATGGCAATCACGAACTACTTGAATGGCAAACGCTGTACAATGTTTTGCACAACAGGTTTTCACGGACAGGTGGATACTTCATTGGCATTTTCTTTTCACCAATCTTTATTATTAAAAAATCAATACAACTAATTTTGTGTAAGCAAAATATGGGAAGCACATAAAGTTCAAAAATAATTTGATTTGACTAAGGCTGCAACTTTAAATGGCAATCACTGTAAAGCTTTTTGTAGAACAAGTTTTTACGGACAGTTGGAAACTTCATTTGCATTTTCTTTTCAGTAAACTTTTTTATTAAAAAATCAGTACAATTTTCTAGTTGTCACCAATATATAGCAAGCACATAAAGTTCAAAAATAATTTGGTTTCAATAAGGCTGCAACTTTAAATGGCAATCATGAACTACTTGAATGGCAAACGCTGTACAATGTTTTGCACAACAGGTTTTCACAGACAGGTGGCAACTCCATTGGCATTTTCTTTTCACCAATCTTTATTATTAAAAAATCAGTCCAACTTATTTTGTGTAAGCAAGATATGGGAAGCACATAAAGTTAAAAAATAATTTGGTTTGACTAAGGCTATAACTTTAAATTGCAATCACTAACTACCTATATAGCAAACACTGTAAGGCTTTTTGCAGAACAAGTTTTCACGGACAGTTGGCAACTTCATTTGCATTTTCTTTTAACTAAACTGTCTTAATAAAAAATCAGTACAACTTTTTGGGTGTCACCAATATATGACAAGCCCATAAAGTTCCAAAGTAAATTCGTTTCAATAAGGCTGCAACTTTAAATGGCAATCACGAACTACTTGAATGGCAAACGCTGTACAATATTTTGCACAACAGGTTTTCACGGACAGGTGGATACTTCATTGGCATTCTTTTCACCAATCTTTATTATTAAAAAATCAGTACAACTAATTTTGTGTAAGCAAAATATGGGAAGCACATAAAGTTAAAAAATAATTTGATTTGACTAAGGCTGCAACTTTAAATGGCAATCACTAAGTACCTATAGGGCAAACACTGTAAAGCTTTTTGTAGAACAAGTTTTTACGGACAGTTGGAAACTTCATTTGCATTTTCTTTACATTAAACTTTTTTATTAAAAAATCAGTACAATTTTCTAGTTGTCACCAATATATAGCAAGCACATAAAGTTCAAAAATAATTTGGTTTCAATAAGGCTGCAACTTTAAATGGCAATCACGAACTACTTGAATGGAAAACGCTGTACAATGTTTTGCACAACAGGTTTTCACAGACAGGTGGCAACTCCATTGGCATTTTCTTTTCACCAATCTTTATTATTAAAAAATCAATCCAACTTATTTTGTGTAAGCAAGATATGGGAAGCACATAAAGTTAAAAAATAATTTGGTTTGACTAAGGCTGCAACTTTAAATTGCAATCACTAACTACCTATATAGCAAACACTGTAAGGCTTTTTGCAGAACAAGTTTTCACGGACAGTTGGCAACTTCATTTGCATTTTCTTTTAACTAAACTGTCTTAATAAAAAATCAGTACAACTTTTTGGGTGTCACCAATATATGACAAGCGCATAAAGTTCCAAAATAATTTGGTTTCAATAAGGCTGCAACTTTAAATGGCAATCACGAACTACTTGAATGGCAAACGCTGTACAATTTTTTGCACAACAGGTTTTCACAGACAGGTGGCAACTCCATTGGCATTTTCTTTTCACCAATCTTTATTATTAAAAAATCAGTCCAACTTATTTTGTGTAAGCAAGATATGGGAAGCACATAAAGTTAAAAAATAATTTGGTTTGACTAAGGCTGCAACTTTAAATTGCAATCACTAACTACCTATATAGCAAACACTGTAAGGCTTTTTGTAGAACAAGTTTTCACGGACAGTTTGCAACTTCATTTGCATTTTCTTTTAATTAAACTGTCTTAAGAAAAAATCAGTACAACTTTTTGGGTGTCACCAATATATGACAAGCGCATAAAGTTCCAAAATAATTTGGTTTCAATAAGGCTGCAACTTTAAATGGCAATCACGAACTACTTGAATGGCAAACGCTGTACAATATTTTGCACAACAGGTTTTCACGGACAGGTGGATACCAGGTGCAACTGGTAGCATCTGCTGGTTTGCCAGGGGTGTTAAAGGTCAGGTTGGGGGTTCGATCCCCACGGCAACAACCCACCCAGTATGAATGGACGGAGAAGGGTGAGGGGTTGGGGTGTATCGGGCTGTAGTAACCTGATAGCCTCTAGGGCCCGAGGAGGGGTAGCCAGGGATGTTACATCCACCAAAGGGGTTGCATGAGAATCTCACGAAAAGGAGACGTAAAAGGCAGCCAAATTCGATCTTCATACAAAATTAACCCATCTTGCAATGTATAATTAGAGAACGCAACAGGATCCTGATTAATACCATTCAAAAGTTGAGTGTAAGTTTCATCACGTTGTAAAGTGGTGCATAATTCATCCAAAAATTGGAAGTGAGGAATAGTGATCACATAGTAATGGCCAAAGTTGTCTTCCTTAGAGATGCGAGAAAGAGCATCAGCAGCCACATTAGAATGGCTAGCACAATACTGAATCGTGTAATTATATCCAAGGAGTTTACTCATAGAATTATTGCTCCGGATTCTAGATGGTCTGAACCAATAATTCTTTAAGAGATTTGTGATCTGTTTGAATGATGAAAAAGTGCCCCAATGAATATTGACGTCACTTTTTAATGGCTGCAACTATGGCATGCAATTCGCGTAAGTAGGTGGATGCTTGCACCATCCTGTAACATAAATTTTTACTAAAGAATGCAATTGGTCGTTGATCTTAAGATAGAACTACACCCATGGCAATGCCTGAAGCATCTGATTGAATAACAAAAGGTTTTAAAAATTTGGTAATGCCAAGACTAGGGTTGTGGACATCACCTGCTTTAGTTTGTCAAAAGTGGTTTGTGCCTTTGGAGACGAATGAAAAGCATCCTTTCGAAGCAAATCTGTGAGAGGTCCAACCAAAAAAGCATAACCATGAATGAATTTCTTATAAAACTTGTTAGACCCAAGAATCCCTTTAATGTTCTCACAAAAGTAGATGGTGGCCATTGCAACATGACCCTAAACTGCAAAGCCATTGTACCCCAAGCACGGATTCAGGTCCATAGAGATCAATTAAATGAAAATCAACCAAAAAGGTGTGATCCTGGATGACGAGCGAAACTTGAGTGCACACCTGAGAGCAAGTTAAAGCATGACCATTGCCAACCATTACTGATAGTGGGGTGGTGGTACTGCAAGGAAGACCAAATGCATGGGCGCACTTAGACTAAAGGAAATTATGAGAACTTCTGCTGTAAATCAGAACGCGAACAGAATGCTCTAAGATTTGTCTTGTAACATGAAAAATTTTTGAGTTAAAATGATCCGACAATGGTATCAGAAGGTATCATCTCTTCATCGTCATGCACTAGAAGGAAAAAATGAGATTTGCAATGGTGACCAAGACTGTATTTTTCATCACAATTGTAACATAAACCACAATCACGTTGATTATGCATTTTCGAAGTGGACAAACGTTTAAATGGGATAGTGGCGTAACTAGTGGGGAAAGCAAAGGTGGTTGTTGAGATTGCGGTAGGGAATGAGACGTCGATAGGGGACAAGACACCGATACAGTGGGATTCCGAGAAGGAGGTACCATGAAATTGAATTTATCCTCCTGAAGTTTGGCCAACTCCACCGCTTTCGAAAAGGACACCGGTTGGAAGGCGAGAACCTCGCGTTGAATGTTCAGATGAAGTCCCGAAATGAAGCACTCAAGAAAAAACGAAGGGGAAATGTCCATGACCTTGTTCGCCAATCCTTCAAAGTCGTTTAGATACTACAAAACTGACCTGATTTGAGTAAGCTTACAAAGACGCCCCTTAACATTATGAAAGCGCGATGGGGCAAAGCGTGTTTCGAGAGACTATAAGAAATCTGGCCAAGAACGAAGGAGGTGATTCCGCTCCAACCACTGAAACCAACTAAATGTAAATTGAATAATTGGATTGGGTGATCAAGCTTTGTAACAAGGATGTAGGCATAATCATGAAATTGTGTTAGAGGTGGAGCAAAGTTAATTAGGAATTGATTCCATGTCTGATTGTTAAATTATTCGTACCCATAATCTGTTACATCGTCCAACGATGCATAAGCTGCCGCTAGGTGATAGGTAGAGGCTTTCCAGCTTGGTATTTTGATGGTGCAAGGGCCGATAGTTGTGTATGGGTCATTGAGATAAATTTAGGTGGACGAGAATATTAAAGTTAAGTTGTGATAAATGGAAGGCTATACTGAGAAGATTATAAAGGTGTGTATATATAGTATTAGTATGTGAGAGTTGGTATGTATATGATATGGTGAACAAAATAAAGGATGATTGTAAAGGTCACTAAGATTAGGGGTGCTGGGAAAAGATGGAGTTATGTTGGATATAGATTTATCGTTTTTGGATACTTATTATCTAGTAGGGTAAGGTATCTCTCATAAATTTGTGTAACTTTGAGTGGAAGATATTTGATTGAAAGGCTTGAGTATCGTTTTAGTTTAAAGTAGAAGTAGGCTGCCTAATTTTAATGTACTGGATTGGTGGTCATTTTCCATAAGCTTGATTTAAATATTATGCAATGTTAAAGTACTTGGTAAAGTCATAGGTCGAGAATGAGGGGATTAACAACTATGATTGATGGGCACTTGAACCATATGAGGGCTACAAATTACCAAGAATTAAACCTTGATTGACGAGTATATATATCTGGACTTTTGGAAGTGCTTTGGACTGTAAGTTAATCTTTTTTGGGTGCTAAAATCAGTGGAGTTTCGCTACTGGTGTAGCGTCTGAAGACACGTGTGTGGCCACCAAACGATAGGTGCAGCAAGGTTGTCCTTACAACGTGTAGCGCCTGGCGGCAAGGTGTGCTCCGCCAGGCGATAGACCCTAAAATAGTGGGTCTGGAGTGACTTGGCGCCTGGTGACAAAGGTGTTCCGCTAGGCGGGTCTGCACAGTGTTTTCACCTGGCAGCGCTTAGGCAGCACCAGGCGATAGTGTTACAGGCAGTGGTTGCGTGTGTTGTTTGTATGCAGTGATGCGGGACTTGGATTAGGAGATGTTGTGCCATTAGCGAGTAGGTTCATGGATGATGGTGAACATGTGATGATATTAGTAGGGAGGCTCATATCCTATTACTCTCGTGTGGGGATACGAGCGGGTAGGTTCTATGTTTCGAGCTCACACTTGAGAGATGTTGCGAGCGAGGAGCTTCGTAACTGGTGGATCACGTGTGTTGGACTACAGACGGGTAGGTCCGTAAAGCAGGACTACGAGCGGGAAAGTTCGTAGAGCAGGACTACGAGCGAGGAGGTTCGTAGAGGCAGGACCACGAGTGGGCATGTTTGTGTGAGTATCATAAATCCTGAGTCCATCGCTAACTTTTTGTATGGATTGAAGGTTGAAAAGCCTTGGGCTATTAAGGTCTTGACCAAGAACTAACTAGAATAAAATAGTGGGGTGTTTTTTTTTTATATATTAACTTATGTGTTAATTGTTTATAAACTCACCCTTTTTGTTTGTGTTTGGCAATGATCGTGTGACTTGTCATGCAGGAGCAGATGATATTCCAGGTGATGCTGTTGATGCATAGCGACAGAGATGGCTAACTTGGGAAACTTTGAGCTAGGGATTTTATTATGTTTTCTTCTATTTTGTCGGATTTTGGAACTTGTAATAAGATTATTATTTTAGTTATATTTAAATTATGGCGCGATGAAAAATAAATTGAATTTTTCCCTGTTTGGGAATAATAAATTTAGGTTGTTTGATCTTCATTTCTTATTTATTTATTTTAATTAAGTAATTTCTAGTAGAGATGTTACACCAAGGAGAAAAGAGAATTTCAATGTAAAAATATTCTTATCTCCAAAAGGTTCATTACACTGATCTCATACATAATGGTTTTTGCATATCAGGGTAACCATCACCAGTGCAGAAAGGGCCTTTGGCAGCGGTTGTTTTCAATATTCTGCACCGGTTCGGGAACCGAAGCATATTGGGGCGAGGCCAAAAGGTCATAGTTTTTTGCCTCGGTTAAGAACCGAAGCCATAGAGTCCCCTTCTGCCTCGGTTATACGTTCCACCCGAGGCCATATGGGCTTTTTTTTTTTTTTTTTTTAATTTGATACCCCTTTGGCCTCGGTTTTGGGTACACCCGAGGCCATATGGGCTTCTTTTTTTTAAATCTGGCCAATCATACATTGCCACATCATCATCTCCTCCATCCTTCTCGCCGGCAGCCACCACTAGTCACGACCACCACGCACCTGCACAAGCCACATCGCTGGACCACCATTTCAGCGCCTCCCACTGCCATCAGCCTCGCACTGCAGCGTCAACGTCGCAAGCAGCCACCGTTCGTGAGCAACACCTCCATCTTCTCTCCACGCACCACTACACTGCAACAGCGCCTCTATACTCGCGCACCAGCAGCCACCAGAGGAGAAGAGAAGCTCTGCCACCATAGCCACCGCACCTGCAACGCACAACAGCGACGAGCAACACCATGAACGAACCTCCACAAATCAGCACCACGCACCAGCATCTTCATTGCCGCAACGCGTGTGAACCAGATTCATTGCAGCACCAAATCCATTGCAGCACCAGATTCGAACCTGCATAACGTTCCTGCATCAAATCAAAATGGAACACCCTTGCCGGAAGTCCCAACGATAGAAACCACAATAGAGAGAGAGAGAGCACGCGAGAGAGAGAGCGCACGAGAGAGAGACAGAAAATGGTGGCCGGAGGAGGAGGTCGCGTGGTGGTTGCACTGGCCGGAAGGTGTGGTGCAGCGGAGAGAGGCAGCAGAGAGAGAGAGAGAGTTGCAGAGGCTGGCGCGGGGAGGAAGAAGAGGGTTCGCGATTTTCGAACCCTAAATAAACCCTATGGCTTCGGTTGTTAGAAGAACCGAAGCCATTGACCCCTTTTGGCACCGGTTCTCCTTGGACCGAGGCCTATACCCTGACTTCCAGCCACTTTTTGGCTTCGGGTCCTGATGGACCGAGGCCTAAACACCTCTTTGGCACCGGTTTTGAGCGAACCGCGGCCTATACCCTTCTTTGGCTTCGGGTATTTGGAGAACCGAGGCCTAAAACTTTGTTGTAATTGCAAAAATGCCACCGCGCCATTATATGCTTCGGTTCCTTGCCAACCGAGGCATATAAGGCGAGGTAAAATGAGAATTCTGCACTAGTGCATGTAACAAAAAGATTCCTTTTTCATGAAAGACAAAATAACAATTTAAAAGAACTCATACACTCTCACTCTCTCAGTTGCTAACACTTGGATTATTAGTTTCAATTGGCCATTCTCTTCTTCCTCAGTGACTGTTGTATCACAAAGCTTCACGTGAATGGACACTTATGTTTGGCTATTCTTCATTTTATGCTACAGACGAGAGCTTACAGGGAAAAACATGAAACTGTATTGTTGGAATATGGATGCTAAAGTATAGTTTGTGATACCAACATGTATTTGGGAATTACTGGTTGGTTCAATTAATTATGGAAAAACCTAGTATTTGTTGTACATGAGGTGGTTGAGTTGATACCTGATATTGTTGTTGGCATTATCTATTCGGTTCAAGAGGCATCTTTTAATGCATGCTGATACTTTTGTAACGTATTTACCTCCTTTCAGAGTTCTTTTCTTCTTCTTTTTTTTGATTTTTAATAAAATGCTAAGAATTCTTGAATATGCTGCTAATCACTTTGATTTTTTTTTATACCAATCTCGTGCAATGGATCCATTTATGATAATCGGTTTTAACTGTTACGTACAAAGAGTACAAAAGAGTCTTTTATATATATATATATATATTAGTTTGTATAAGTGTTTAATATCTTTGAAAGAAAACACTTGCTTCGTAAATGCATACATATTTTTTAATCACATTTGGTTAGTGTTTTTTTAGTATGATAATACTAAAATAAGAAGGAATGAATAAAAAATTAAATAAATTATAAAAAAAATAATTGTACCAATACACAATGTTTATTTGAGAAAACACTATATATTGATGAAGAGTATATACAAAGCGCTTATATTCTCAAGTGTTGTCTATAAGGGTACTAATGGAGAACACTTTCTATAAAAAGCGTTGTTTTTTTAAAATACATAAAGCGCCTATTTCACCAAGTGTTGTTTATAAGATGTTATTAGATAGCGTTTTTTTACAAACGTTCTTTATTAATAGACACCGCTGCAATAAATAGTGCCTAAAAACATTTTCTATTAGCAAAAAAAAAAAAGTGTCTATTGAAAACTTTGGCATAGTGTCATCTAGTAAAAGAGTCATGAAAAAAAATCAATAGTTTGTTTCACAATAAAAGAACTAATCAGCTAGAATTTAAGTAAAGCCAAAACTGGTTAAGGCAAAGGTGAGCTTGACATTGCACCAAGGACTTCCTTGTCTTAACACATACAACAATTTTTGCAATTTACAAACTAATTTGGAAGAAAGAAGATTTAAACTAGTGGTAGCCTTATGTACTCTTCTCTGGTGAGGTCACTATGCACATCAAGTTGATGTAAAAACCAACTACAAGAGACAATATTAGAGAGAAGAAACATCAGAGTAGTTAATTTAACTTAAAGAGAAAATGTTTTAAGAATATCTACCCTTTTGTTTGTGTGTGAAATCCTTTGCAACCAGTCAAGTTTTATGTCTCTTTGTAGAGCCATTTGCTTTATATTAGGTGATGAAGGATTGACCCCAACCAAGGATGGAGGCACATGCTTAAGAAGACTAAGCATGTTTAGAAAGGAAGTTCACTAATCCTTCATCCCTTTCATTTGTGTTTGTTATTTTTAATTCCCTAAGTTGACTTAGTTGAATCAACTTTAGTTGACTTGTTGACCTTTGACTAGGTTTGACTTGTTGACTATAGTTGACTTGACTTAAGCCAACATGCTAATCTATGTTTATTTGCTTTGTAGGCTAATTAGGAGTAAGAAAGCAATGCTAGGTGGCGCATGGTGATTGGGGAGCATAAATGATGTGGATGAGAGAGTAAAGCAAAGGCATAAAGCATAAAGTAAAAGGCATGAAGCAAGTGTACCTATGTACCTTTGGTCTCCTTTGTTTTTAGCACACTTTGGCCACATTTTGGAGACATATGAGACACATTCTTTGTCTCCTTTTGTGCTAGAACGAAATTAGCCTTGCACACACCATAGTTGGCTCTTTTGTCTCTCATTTTTGTAACCTTATTTGACCTAGTTTCTAGAAGCTAGGTTAGGTTTTTGTAGAGACATCCTTAGGTATCTTTTATTTGCTTAGAGGCCCCTAAACTCTTCTATATAAGGGGTGCTCCTAGACATGTAAAAGGGTTGAACATTTTGAAGTAAAAACACTCTTGTGTCTCAACCATTTGTGAGAGTTTCCTCCCTTAGGAGTGAAACTTTTAAGCCTTATCTTGCATAGCAAGTGGCGGCACACATCCACTCATCTTCAAGGTTGCCATGGCTTCTAGCCTAGCCTTGTAGTGGCGTGCTTCTCACATTTTTTACCATTTCTTTCCTTTCCATTTTGTGTTTTATTCTTCCTTTAATTGTTCTTGGTTTTCTATGGTTTATGTGCTTTCCATTTCCTTTGTTTTGAATCAATCCATCATCTTCTTCTCTTGAGCTTTGTGAAAGGAACCTTCACATCTAGATAGCTTGCTATCTTAATGTCCAGTGGGGATTTCACATAGCTTTCTTAATCAACTCACACCATATTCAATAATCTTAAAAAGGAACAACATAATCCTTCATCATTTGGTATCAGAGCCAGGTTATCTTGAATATGGTGTTTTTCATGTGCTAACCTTGTCTTGTTGTAGCTATCTTGGTATGGTTCAAATCCTCTTCCATGACACACAAAAACAGTGATGGCAGAAAACTTGACAATTTTAAAACATTAAACTGCACCAGCTCAGCGGTTCAAAAATTACGTTTTTGGTGTCAAAAGAAAGCTCTTTGAGTCTAGTTTCCAGAACAAAAAGAACCAACGCATTTGGAGTTCTGTGGAGAAATTTATGATGAAATTAGTGAGCAAAGGTCAGATCTGCCAAGAATACGTGAATCAGCGTTTTCAGGTTTTGTTGTGGCAGTTTGGCTACGGTTTTTGCACCTCTTTAAGCTCCTAAATGTGGTTGGATAACATGTCTTTGGATGCTTAGCTTTGAGCCTCAAATCCATGAGTTTAAATGCATGATAGCTACATGTTTGTGTCTTTGTGTATGTCATGTTGAGTCTTTAAATGTGTCTAACTTTTGCTTGAGTCATATATCATATGCTTCTTTGAGTTTTCTTATTCTTGTTTCTAAGTATTTGAGCTATTGCATGAGATCTATGCCTTTTGTTGTAGCATGCTCCTTGAAATTGATTTTGACCTAATTTTTAAGGAACTAAGTGTTCAAGACACCCTAAAATATCCTTCTCATCATCTTAAGTACCTAGTTTTGAAAAGAAAAATTATTTTCAAGACCAAAAACAGTTTGGCCGAGAGCTAATGTGTTGCTTGGTGAATCCATTTGGCCATTTTTACTAGGTGTTATGCTACCAAATTTTATACTTGGATTTTGGGTGATATTGGCAAATTAGTTCCATGCTTTAACTTGGTTATGATCTTTCTTGGTGTATGCATAATTTGAGGGATAATCTTGGCTTGTTCAAATGCTTTCCATAGAGTCTTTAAAAGTGTTTTTCATTATTTTAGTCTTGTTAAAAGTTTTGTCTCAAACTTTTCTTCTTTAGAGTTTAGCTTTCCTTGTTTTTGTACTTTTCTTGCTTGTCACTAGGTGTTCTTTGTTTTGTCTTAGTAGTTTTCTTTTCTTGAAACTCTTGGGATGTTGTGGCCGAATCGCTTGTATTGCATTTGAAAGGTTTTGAACAAGTTTTGAAAAGTGTTTGCTTCACTCCTTTGGTGGATTTTGAGTGCTAGCCTTGCCTTGTTACTTTGGGAGAGTGATCTAAACACTTGGGTTACATTTTGGGTTGGATTTGGTCTCGATTTTCATGTTGTCTAACCCCTAATCCATTTATTTTGTCTCGGATTTGAGTTTTTTTGTTGTAGGAATCATGGCAAGTTCATCAAATGCACCTACACCAAACAAAAACAATACATTGATGAGATTGCTTCGGGATTTGGAGTTGTCTAGGAAGGAGGCCTTTGAACAATTAAGAAAGGACAAGGAGCAAAGTGACCTAAGAATCCAAGAGCACATTCAAAGGCTTGAAGCTAAGGAGCAAGAAAGAGAGACTAGGAAAAGAGGGCATTCTAGGCGCAAACCATCACAAGAGAAGCAAACTCCAAAGATTCCTAAGTTCAAAGGAGAAAATGACCCAAACATCTACATTGAGTGGGAACAAAAAGTGGACCAAATTTTTACCATTCATGTAGTTAGTCATCAAAAGCAAGTAGATTTGGTAGTCTTAGAGTTTGAGGATTGTGCCATGACTTGGTGGCATCAATTATGTATGGACAATATTAACCAAGAGTCACTCGCGACTTCTTGGAGGGACCTTAAAAATTTGATGCGCGCTAGATTTGTTCCTTCCTACTATAGGAGGGAGACTCTTTTGAAGCTCCAAAGGCTTCAACAAGGGTCCATGTGTGTGGATGAATATTACAAGTTAATGGAGTTCATGCTTCTAAAAGTAGGACTCCAATTTGAAAGTGAAGAGGAAAAGGTAGCTAGATTTGTGAGTGAGTTAAGGAGGGACATACAAGATTTAGTAGAGTTATATGAGTACTCCTCTCTTGACAAAGTTTTACATTTGGCCATCGAAGTTGAAACTCAATTGCAAAAGAAAAAAGAGGCCAAGAGGAGTGGTTCATACAATGACTACTATTCTAGTACTTGGAAAGATAAAGAAAGAAAACATGATAAATCACCACTCAAGAGTTCCCGAGACCCATCTCCTAGGACTAATTCGTCTAGGCCTTCTAATGAAACTCCTAATTCTTCTCAAGGTACAAGGACAAGTTCTATAAAATGTTTTAAGTGTTTGGGATATGGGCACATAGCTTTAAATTGTCCCACCAAAAGAACCATGACCTTAAACCTTAAAATAGAAGTAGAGAGTGAACATTCTTCTCCCCCTTCCCCCAAAAGTACTTCTTCCCACACTTCTTCTTCAAGTGAAAGGATTAAACCCCTTGAAGGTGGATTGTTAATGATAAGGCACCAACTAAGACAAGTTTCCAAGGAACTTGACCCTTCTCAAAGACAAAACCTTTTTCATTCAAGGTGTCATATCAAAGACAAACTATGTCCCCTCCTCATAGATAATGGAAGTTGTGTAAATGTGGCTAGCACAAGGGTTGTGGACAAGCTTGGCTTGAAAACTATCCCTCATGCCAAGCCCTACAAGCTATCATGGCTTAAGAAAGAAAACATTAAAGTAACTCAACAAGTCCTCATTAACTTTTCAATTGGAAATTTTAAAGATGAGGTGTTATGTGATGTTGTGCCTATGGAAGCAACTCATATTTTGTTAGGTAGGCCATGGCAATTTGATAGAAAAGTCTTTTATGATGGCCATGCTAACACCTATGCTTTCTCCTTCCAAGGCAAGAAGTTCACACTCCTACCTCTCTCACCCAATCAAGCAAATGAGGACCAAAATAAAGTGAAAGATAAGAGAAAAGATGAAAAAGAAAAAGAGCAAGTTACCTCCAAAGTGTTACTTGCCTCTAAAAAAATATTTCCAAAGCAAGATGAACATCACCATTCTTCCTTCTCTTGCAAGGCTCAAAAGGAAGACCCAATGCACAAGCATGAGAAGAAGAGTGGTCTAGAAAAGAGGGATGGCCTAACCAAGGCTAGGGGTAGTACCCTTAGAAAAGATGGAACAAGAGCTCATAAAAGGGAGGCGCAAAACCTCCCCCAAATCAAGTCAAGCTCCATCTACAAAGGCTTAAAGAATTTGTGGTCAAATTCTCTCCAAGGAGGGGAGGATGATGAAGGATTGACCCCAACCAAGGATGGAGGCACATGCTTAAGAAGACTAAGCATGTTTAGAAAGGAAGTTCACTAATCCTTCATCCCTTTCATTTGTGTTTGTTATTTTTGATTCCCTAAGTTGACTTAGTTGAATCAACTTTAGTTGACTTGTTGACCTTTGACTAGGTTTGACTTGTTGACTATAGTTGACTTGACTTAAGCCAACATGCTAATCTATGTTTATTTGCTTTGTAGGTTAATTAGGAGTAAGAAAGCAATGCTAGGTGGCGCATGGTGATTGGGGAGCATAAATGATGTGGATGAGAGAGTAAAGCAAAGGCATAAAGCATAAAGTAAAAGGCTTAAAGAATTTGTGGTCAAATTCTCTCCAAGGAGGGGAGGATGATGAAAGATTGACCCCAACCAAGGATGGAGGCACATGCTTAAGAAGACTAAGCATGTTTAGAAAGGAAGTTCACTAATCCTTCATCCCTTTCATTTGTGTTTGTTATTTTTAATTCCCTAAGTTGACTTAGTTGAATCAACTTTAGTTGACTTGTTGACCTTTGACTAGGTTTGACTTGTTGACTATAGTTGACTTGACTTAAGCCAACATGCTAATCTATGTTTATTTGCTTTGTAGGCTAATTAGGAGTAAGAAAGCAATGCTAGGTGGCGCATGGTGATTGGGGAGCATAAATGATGTGGATGAGAGAGTAAAGCAAAGGCATAAAGCATAAAGTAAAAGGCATGAAGCAAGTGTACCTATGTACCTTTGGTCTCCTTTGTTTTTAGCACACTTTGGCCACATTTTGGAGACATATGAGACACATTCTTTGTCTCCTTTTGTGCTAGAACGAAATTAGCCTTGCACACACCATAGTTGGCTCTTTTGTCTCTCATTTTTGTAACCTTATTTGACCTAGTTTCTAGAAGCTAGGTTAGGTTTTTGTAGAGACATCCTTAGGTATCTTTTATTTGCTTAGAGGCCCCTAAACTCTTCTATATAAGGGGTGCTCCTAGACATGTAAAAGGGTTGAACATTTTGAAGTAAAAACACTCTTGTGTCTCAACCATTTGTGAGAGTTTCCTCCCTTAGGAGTGAAACTTTTAAGCCTTATCTTGCATAGCAAGTGGCGGCACACATCCACTCATCTTCAAGGTTGCCATGGCTTCTAGCCTAGCCTTGTAGTGGCGTGCTTCTCACATTTTTTACCATTTCTTTCCTTTCCATTTTGTGTTTTATTCTTCCTTTAATTGTTCTTGGTTTTCTATGGTTTATGTGCTTTCCATTTCCTTTGTTTTGAATCAATCCATCATCTTCTTCTCTTGAGCTTTGTGAAAGGAACCTTCACATCTAGATAGCTTGCTATCTTAATGTCCAGTGGGGATTTCACATAGCTTTCTTAATCAACTCACACCATATTCAATAATCTTAAAAAGGAACAACATAATCCTTCATCATTTGGTATCAGAGCCAGGTTATCTTGAATATGGTGTTTTTCATGTGCTAACCTTGTCTTGTTGTAGCTATCTTGGTATGGTTCAAATCCTCTTCCATGACACACAAAAACAGTGATGGCAGAAAACTTGACAATTTTAAAACATTAAACTGCACCAGCTCAGCGGTTCAAAAATTACGTTTTTGGTGTCAAAAGAAAGCTCTTTGAGTCTAGTTTCCAGAACAAAAAGAACCAACGCATTTGGAGTTCTGTGGAGAAATTTATGATGAAATTAGTGAGCAAAGGTCAGATCTGCCAAGAATACGTGAATCAGCGTTTTCAGGTTTTGTTGTGGCAGTTTGGCTACGGTTTTTGCACCTCTTTAAGCTCCTAAATGTGGTTGGATAACATGTCTTTGGATGCTTAGCTTTGAGCCTCAAATCCATGAGTTTAAATGCATGATAGCTACATGTTTGTGTCTTTGTGTATGTCATGTTGAGTCTTTAAATGTGTCTAACTTTTGCTTGAGTCATATATCATATGCTTCTTTGAGTTTTCTTATTCTTGTTTCTAAGTATTTGAGCTATTGCATGAGATCTATGCCTTTTGTTGTAGCATGCTCCTTGAAATTGATTTTGACCTAATTTTTAAGGAACTAAGTGTTCAAGACACCCTAAAATATCCTTCTCATCATCTTAAGTACCTAGTTTTGAAAAGAAAAATTATTTTCAAGACCAAAAACAGTTTGGCCGAGAGCTAATGTGTTGCTTGGTGAATCCATTTGGCCATTTTTACTAGGTGTTATGCTACCAAATTTTATACTTGGATTTTGGGTGATATTGGCAAATTAGTTCCATGCTTTAACTTGGTTATGATCTTTCTTGGTGTATGCATAATTTGAGGGATAATCTTGGCTTGTTCAAATGCTTTCCATAGAGTCTTTAAAAGTGTTTTTCATTATTTTAGTCTTGTTAAAAGTTTTGTCTCAAACTTTTCTTCTTTAGAGTTTAGCTTTCCTTGTTTTTGTACTTTTCTTGCTTGTCACTAGGTGTTCTTTGTTTTGTCTTAGTAGTTTTCTTTTCTTGAAACTCTTGGGATGTTGTGGCCGAATCGCTTGTATTGCATTTGAAAGGTTTTGAACAAGTTTTGAAAAGTGTTTGCTTCACTCCTTTGGTGGATTTTGAGTGCTAGCCTTGCCTTGTTACTTTGGGAGAGTGATCTAAACACTTGGGTTACATTTTGGGTTGGATTTGGTCTCGATTTTCATGTTGTCTAACCCCTAATCCATTTATTTTGTCTCGGATTTGAGTTTTTTTGTTGTAGGAATCATGGCAAGTTCATCAAATGCACCTACACCAAACAAAAACAATACATTGATGAGATTGCTTCGGGATTTGGAGTTGTCTAGGAAGGAGGCCTTTGAACAATTAAGAAAGGACAAGGAGCAAAGTGACCTAAGAATCCAAGAGCACATTCAAAGGCTTGAAGCTAAGGAGCAAGAAAGAGAGACTAGGAAAAGAGGGCATTCTAGGCGCAAACCATCACAAGAGAAGCAAACTCCAAAGATTCCTAAGTTCAAAGGAGAAAATGACCCAAACATCTACATTGAGTGGGAACAAAAAGTGGACCAAATTTTTACCATTCATGTAGTTAGTCATCAAAAGCAAGTAGATTTGGTAGTCTTAGAGTTTGAGGATTGTGCCATGACTTGGTGGCATCAATTATGTATGGACAATATTAACCAAGAGTCACTCGCGACTTCTTGGAGGGACCTTAAAAATTTGATGCGCGCTAGATTTGTTCCTTCCTACTATAGGAGGGAGACTCTTTTGAAGCTCCAAAGGCTTCAACAAGGGTCCATGTGTGTGGATGAATATTACAAGTTAATGGAGTTCATGCTTCTAAAAGTAGGACTCCAATTTGAAAGTGAAGAGGAAAAGGTAGCTAGATTTGTGAGTGAGTTAAGGAGGGACATACAAGATTTAGTAGAGTTATATGAGTACTCCTCTCTTGACAAAGTTTTACATTTGGCCATCGAAGTTGAAACTCAATTGCAAAAGAAAAAAGAGGCCAAGAGGAGTGGTTCATACAATGACTACTATTCTAGTACTTGGAAAGATAAAGAAAGAAAACATGATAAATCACCACTCAAGAGTTCCCGAGACCCATCTCCTAGGACTAATTCGTCTAGGCCTTCTAATGAAACTCCTAATTCTTCTCAAGGTACAAGGACAAGTTCTATAAAATGTTTTAAGTGTTTGGGATATGGGCACATAGCTTTAAATTGTCCCACCAAAAGAACCATGACCTTAAACCTTAAAATAGAAGTAGAGAGTGAACATTCTTCTCCCCCTTCCCCCAAAAGTACTTCTTCCCACACTTCTTCTTCAAGTGAAAGGATTAAACCCCTTGAAGGTGGATTGTTAATGATAAGGCACCAACTAAGACAAGTTTCCAAGGAACTTGACCCTTCTCAAAGACAAAACCTTTTTCATTCAAGGTGTCATATCAAAGACAAACTATGTCCCCTCCTCATAGATAATGGAAGTTGTGTAAATGTGGCTAGCACAAGGGTTGTGGACAAGCTTGGCTTGAAAACTATCCCTCATGCCAAGCCCTACAAGCTATCATGGCTTAAGAAAGAAAACATTAAAGTAACTCAACAAGTCCTCATTAACTTTTCAATTGGAAATTTTAAAGATGAGGTGTTATGTGATGTTGTGCCTATGGAAGCAACTCATATTTTGTTAGGTAGGCCATGGCAATTTGATAGAAAAGTCTTTTATGATGGCCATGCTAACACCTATGCTTTCTCCTTCCAAGGCAAGAAGTTCACACTCCTACCTCTCTCACCCAATCAAGCAAATGAGGACCAAAATAAAGTGAAAGATAAGAGAAAAGATGAAAAAGAAAAAGAGCAAGTTACCTCCAAAGTGTTACTTGCCTCTAAAAAAATATTTCCAAAGCAAGATGAACATCACCATTCTTCCTTCTCTTGCAAGGCTCAAAAGGAAGACCCAATGCACAAGCATGAGAAGAAGAGTGGTCTAGAAAAGAGGGATGGCCTAACCAAGGCTAGGGGTAGTACCCTTAGAAAAGATGGAACAAGAGCTCATAAAAGGGAGGCGCAAAACCTCCCCCAAATCAAGTCAAGCTCCATCTACAAAGGCTTAAAGAATTTGTGGTCAAATTCTCTCCAAGGAGGGGAGGATGATGAAGGATTGACCCCAACCAAGGATGGAGGCACATGCTTAAGAAGACTAAGCATGTTTAGAAAGGAAGTTCACTAATCCTTCATCCCTTTCATTTGTGTTTGTTATTTTTGATTCCCTAAGTTGACTTAGTTGAATCAACTTTAGTTGACTTGTTGACCTTTGACTAGGTTTGACTTGTTGACTATAGTTGACTTGACTTAAGCCAACATGCTAATCTATGTTTATTTGCTTTGTAGGTTAATTAGGAGTAAGAAAGCAATGCTAGGTGGCGCATGGTGATTGGGGAGCATAAATGATGTGGATGAGAGAGTAAAGCAAAGGCATAAAGCATAAAGTAAAAGGCTTAAAGAATTTGTGGTCAAATTCTCTCCAAGGAGGGGAGGATGATGAAAGATTGACCCCAACCAAGGATGGAGGCACATGCTTAAGAAGACTAAGCATGTTTAGAAAGGAAGTTCACTAATCCTTCATCCCTTTCATTTGTGTTTGTTATTTTTAATTCCCTAAGTTGACTTAGTTGAATCAACTTTAGTTGACTTGTTGACCTTTGACTAGGTTTGACTTGTTGACTATAGTTGACTTGACTTAAGCCAACATGCTAATCTATGTTTATTTGCTTTGTAGGCTAATTAGGAGTAAGAAAGCAATGCTAGGTGGCGCATGGTGATTGGGGAGCATAAATGATGTGGATGAGAGAGTAAAGCAAAGGCATAAAGCATAAAGTAAAAGGCATGAAGCAAGTGTACCTATGTACCTTTGGTCTCCTTTGTTTTTAGCACACTTTGGCCACATTTTGGAGACATATGAGACACATTCTTTGTCTCCTTTTGTGCTAGAACGAAATTAGCCTTGCACACACCATAGTTGGCTCTTTTGTCTCTCATTTTTGTAACCTTATTTGACCTAGTTTCTAGAAGCTAGGTTAGGTTTTTGTAGAGACATCCTTAGGTATCTTTTATTTGCTTAGAGGCCCCTAAACTCTTCTATATAAGGGGTGCTCCTAGACATGTAAAAGGGTTGAACATTTTGAAGTAAAAACACTCTTGTGTCTCAACCATTTGTGAGAGTTTCCTCCCTTAGGAGTGAAACTTTTAAGCCTTATCTTGCATAGCAAGTGGCGGCACACATCCACTCATCTTCAAGGTTGCCATGGCTTCTAGCCTAGCCTTGTAGTGGCGTGCTTCTCACATTTTTTACCATTTCTTTCCTTTCCATTTTGTGTTTTATTCTTCCTTTAATTGTTCTTGGTTTTCTATGGTTTATGTGCTTTCCATTTCCTTTGTTTTGAATCAATCCATCATCTTCTTCTCTTGAGCTTTGTGAAAGGAACCTTCACATCTAGATAGCTTGCTATCTTAATGTCCAGTGGGGATTTCACATAGCTTTCTTAATCAACTCACACCATATTCAATAATCTTAAAAAGGAACAACATAATCCTTCATCATTTGGTATCAGAGCCAGGTTATCTTGAATATGGTGTTTTTCATGTGCTAACCTTGTCTTGTTGTAGCTATCTTGGTATGGTTCAAATCCTCTTCCATGACACACAAAAACAGTGATGGCAGAAAACTTGACAATTTTAAAACATTAAACTGCACCAGCTCAGCGGTTCAAAAATTACGTTTTTGGTGTCAAAAGAAAGCTCTTTGAGTCTAGTTTCCAGAACAAAAAGAACCAACGCATTTGGAGTTCTGTGGAGAAATTTATGATGAAATTAGTGAGCAAAGGTCAGATCTGCCAAGAATACGTGAATCAGCGTTTTCAGGTTTTGTTGTGGCAGTTTGGCTACGGTTTTTGCACCTCTTTAAGCTCCTAAATGTGGTTGGATAACATGTCTTTGGATGCTTAGCTTTGAGCCTCAAATCCATGAGTTTAAATGCATGATAGCTACATGTTTGTGTCTTTGTGTATGTCATGTTGAGTCTTTAAATGTGTCTAACTTTTGCTTGAGTCATATATCATATGCTTCTTTGAGTTTTCTTATTCTTGTTTCTAAGTATTTGAGCTATTGCATGAGATCTATGCCTTTTGTTGTAGCATGCTCCTTGAAATTGATTTTGACCTAATTTTTAAGGAACTAAGTGTTCAAGACACCCTAAAATATCCTTCTCATCATCTTAAGTACCTAGTTTTGAAAAGAAAAATTATTTTCAAGACCAAAAACAGTTTGGCCGAGAGCTAATGTGTTGCTTGGTGAATCCATTTGGCCATTTTTACTAGGTGTTATGCTACCAAATTTTATACTTGGATTTTGGGTGATATTGGCAAATTAGTTCCATGCTTTAACTTGGTTATGATCTTTCTTGGTGTATGCATAATTTGAGGGATAATCTTGGCTTGTTCAAATGCTTTCCATAGAGTCTTTAAAAGTGTTTTTCATTATTTTAGTCTTGTTAAAAGTTTTGTCTCAAACTTTTCTTCTTTAGAGTTTAGCTTTCCTTGTTTTTGTACTTTTCTTGCTTGTCACTAGGTGTTCTTTGTTTTGTCTTAGTAGTTTTCTTTTCTTGAAACTCTTGGGATGTTGTGGCCGAATCGCTTGTATTGCATTTGAAAGGTTTTGAACAAGTTTTGAAAAGTGTTTGCTTCACTCCTTTGGTGGATTTTGAGTGCTAGCCTTGCCTTGTTACTTTGGGAGAGTGATCTAAACACTTGGGTTACATTTTGGGTTGGATTTGGTCTCGATTTTCATGTTGTCTAACCCCTAATCCATTTATTTTGTCTCGGATTTGAGTTTTTTTGTTGTAGGAATCATGGCAAGTTCATCAAATGCACCTACACCAAACAAAAACAATACATTGATGAGATTGCTTCGGGATTTGGAGTTGTCTAGGAAGGAGGCCTTTGAACAATTAAGAAAGGACAAGGAGCAAAGTGACCTAAGAATCCAAGAGCACATTCAAAGGCTTGAAGCTAAGGAGCAAGAAAGAGAGACTAGGAAAAGAGGGCATTCTAGGCGCAAACCATCACAAGAGAAGCAAACTCCAAAGATTCCTAAGTTCAAAGGAGAAAATGACCCAAACATCTACATTGAGTGGGAACAAAAAGTGGACCAAATTTTTACCATTCATGTAGTTAGTCATCAAAAGCAAGTAGATTTGGTAGTCTTAGAGTTTGAGGATTGTGCCATGACTTGGTGGCATCAATTATGTATGGACAATATTAACCAAGAGTCACTCGCGACTTCTTGGAGGGACCTTAAAAATTTGATGCGCGCTAGATTTGTTCCTTCCTACTATAGGAGGGAGACTCTTTTGAAGCTCCAAAGGCTTCAACAAGGGTCCATGTGTGTGGATGAATATTACAAGTTAATGGAGTTCATGCTTCTAAAAGTAGGACTCCAATTTGAAAGTGAAGAGGAAAAGGTAGCTAGATTTGTGAGTGAGTTAAGGAGGGACATACAAGATTTAGTAGAGTTATATGAGTACTCCTCTCTTGACAAAGTTTTACATTTGGCCATCGAAGTTGAAACTCAATTGCAAAAGAAAAAAGAGGCCAAGAGGAGTGGTTCATACAATGACTACTATTCTAGTACTTGGAAAGATAAAGAAAGAAAACATGATAAATCACCACTCAAGAGTTCCCGAGACCCATCTCCTAGGACTAATTCGTCTAGGCCTTCTAATGAAACTCCTAATTCTTCTCAAGGTACAAGGACAAGTTCTATAAAATGTTTTAAGTGTTTGGGATATGGGCACATAGCTTTAAATTGTCCCACCAAAAGAACCATGACCTTAAACCTTAAAATAGAAGTAGAGAGTGAACATTCTTCTCCCCCTTCCCCCAAAAGTACTTCTTCCCACACTTCTTCTTCAAGTGAAAGGATTAAACCCCTTGAAGGTGGATTGTTAATGATAAGGCACCAACTAAGACAAGTTTCCAAGGAACTTGACCCTTCTCAAAGACAAAACCTTTTTCATTCAAGGTGTCATATCAAAGACAAACTATGTCCCCTCCTCATAGATAATGGAAGTTGTGTAAATGTGGCTAGCACAAGGGTTGTGGACAAGCTTGGCTTGAAAACTATCCCTCATGCCAAGCCCTACAAGCTATCATGGCTTAAGAAAGAAAACATTAAAGTAACTCAACAAGTCCTCATTAACTTTTCAATTGGAAATTTTAAAGATGAGGTGTTATGTGATGTTGTGCCTATGGAAGCAACTCATATTTTGTTAGGTAGGCCATGGCAATTTGATAGAAAAGTCTTTTATGATGGCCATGCTAACACCTATGCTTTCTCCTTCCAAGGCAAGAAGTTCACACTCCTACCTCTCTCACCCAATCAAGCAAATGAGGACCAAAATAAAGTGAAAGATAAGAGAAAAGATGAAAAAGAAAAAGAGCAAGTTACCTCCAAAGTGTTACTTGCCTCTAAAAAAATATTTCCAAAGCAAGATGAACATCACCATTCTTCCTTCTCTTGCAAGGCTCAAAAGGAAGACCCAATGCACAAGCATGAGAAGAAGAGTGGTCTAGAAAAGAGGGATGGCCTAACCAAGGCTAGGGGTAGTACCCTTAGAAAAGATGGAACAAGAGCTCATAAAAGGGAGGCGCAAAACCTCCCCCAAATCAAGTCAAGCTCCATCTACAAAGGCTTAAAGAATTTGTGGTCAAATTCTCTCCAAGGAGGGGAGGATGATGAAGGATTGACCCCAACCAAGGATGGAGGCACATGCTTAAGAAGACTAAGCATGTTTAGAAAGGAAGTTCACTAATCCTTCATCCCTTTCATTTGTGTTTGTTATTTTTGATTCCCTAAGTTGACTTAGTTGAATCAACTTTAGTTGACTTGTTGACCTTTGACTAGGTTTGACTTGTTGACTATAGTTGACTTGACTTAAGCCAACATGCTAATCTATGTTTATTTGCTTTGTAGGTTAATTAGGAGTAAGAAAGCAATGCTAGGTGGCGCATGGTGATTGGGGAGCATAAATGATGTGGATGAGAGAGTAAAGCAAAGGCATAAAGCATAAAGTAAAAGGCTTAAAGAATTTGTGGTCAAATTCTCTCCAAGGAGGGGAGGATGATGAAAGATTGACCCCAACCAAGGATGGAGGCACATGCTTAAGAAGACTAAGCATGTTTAGAAAGGAAGTTCACTAATCCTTCATCCCTTTCATTTGTGTTTGTTATTTTTAATTCCCTAAGTTGACTTAGTTGAATCAACTTTAGTTGACTTGTTGACCTTTGACTAGGTTTGACTTGTTGACTATAGTTGACTTGACTTAAGCCAACATGCTAATCTATGTTTATTTGCTTTGTAGGCTAATTAGGAGTAAGAAAGCAATGCTAGGTGGCGCATGATGATTGGGGAGCATAAATGATGTGGATGAGAGAGTAAAGCAAAGGCATAAAGCATAAAGTAAAAGGCATGAAGCAAGTGTACCTATGTACCTTTGGTCTCCTTTGTTTTTAGCACACTTTGCCCACTTTTTGGAGACATATGAGACACATTCTTTGTCTCCTTTTGTGATAGAACGAAATTAGCCTTGCACACACCATAGTTAGGCTCTTTTGTCTCTCATTTTTGTAACCTTATTTGACCTAGTTTCTAGAAGCTAGGTTAGGTTTTTGTAGAGACATCCTTAGGTATCTTTTATTTGCTTAGAGGCCCCTAAACTCTTCTATATAAGGGGTGCTCCTAGACATGTAAAAGCGGTTGCACATTTTGAAGTAAAAACACTCTTGTGTCTCAACCATTTGTGAGAGTTTCCTCCCTTAGGAGTGAATACTTTTATGCCTTATCTTGCATAGCAAGTGGCGGCACACATCCACTCATCTTCAAGGTTGTCATGACTTCTAGCCTAGCCTTGTAGTGGCGTACTTCTCACATTTTTACTATTTCTTTCCTTTCCATTTTATATTTTCTTCTTCCTTTAATTGTTCTTGTTTTTCTATGGTTTATGTGCTTTCCATTTCCTTTTTGTTTTGAATCAATCCGTCATCTTCTTCTTTTGAGCTTTGTGAAAGGAACCTTCACATCTAGATAGCTTGCTATCTTAATGTCCAGTGGGGATTTCACTTAGTTTTCTTAATCAACTCACACCATATTCAATAATCTAAAAAGAAACAAGATAATCCTTCATCAGCATCTCAAATGCTACCATTGTGGCAAAAGAGGGCATGTGAAGAAAGATTGTTGGCATTTAAAGAATGGAGGAAAGAACTCTGAGGCATTAATCTCACAAGGTTGTATGGCAAATACCTCAGAGGACGAAGATATTCTGTGAAGAAGAGGAGAGATCTGGTAAGTCATGAAAGCACAGAAGATCATGACAGATGTGTATGTGCTTTTGGGAGATATGTTGCAGGATGCTAATGCAATGATTGCATCGACGAGTCAAGAACAAGCGATATTGATGTGACGTCGTAAACTTGGGTATTAGTCAGAGCAAAGTTTGCAAATCCAGGCAGAATGTAATCTCTTACTCGAGCACAAAAAGGTTGTTTTACCTCTGCGCGGGCACTGTGTGGTAAACCAACAAACATAGTCATAGATCGCAGATTGCTAGTTTGACTACCAAGAAAAAGGAAAACACAAGAAGACTTAGTTTATTCTGATGTAAGGGAATCACCAGAATTATCACTAGGAGAATCAAAGTTTACTCCAGGAGATTGTGGGTGTACTACATCAAGAGGAAGTCAAATGTGTTGTTACCAGTTCAAGGAATCCAAAGCACGAGTAGAGCTTGAAATTGGGGAAAATTAAGTGCTAGGGTTATGCTAACAATGTGAAGGGGTACCACCTGTGGGTCCCACTATCCACAAGGTTATTGTTAAGCAGAAATGAAATGATGCTCCAACCAGAAGGTGTTAAAGAACAAAAAAACTTGGTTTGCATGGTTGAACAAATCTCAGTATGGTTTAAAGAGAGCTCAGGTGTTTGTACCAGAGATTTGATTCCTTCATAAGCCTCGGTTACAACAGACTGAGTGTTTTGACCATTGATGTTGTATATGGATGACATGTTGGAGGTAGACCCCAACAAAGTTCAAATCCAAGAATTGAAGGCATAATTGGCTAGGGAGTATGAGAAGAAGGACTTGGAACCAGCAAACAAGGATTTCAGGGATGCAAATTCACCGAGACAAAAAGATAGGAAGGTTTGGCTTTCTCAGAAGAAATACTTACTGATAATCTTGTGGTGCTTCAACATGAAAGATTGCAAGCCAATTTCGACCCCACTTTCTATCAATTGTTCCTCACGTGCGAGTCCTAGCAGTGAAGCGGAGAGGATGGAGAAGTCTCGAGTATCGAGTGCATCGGTGGTGGAAAGCCTTATGAATGCTATGATGTGTACAAGACCAGACATTGCACAAGCAGTGAGAGTGGTTAGTAGGTTCATAGCGGGTTTAGTGGAAAGCAGTGAAGTATTGACAAGAGGTCCTTAGAAGGAACCTCAGGTGTTGCATTGCGTTTCGGAGGATCAGAATTATGTGTCAATAAAGTCTACGTGGATTCGATCCTACTGAAGTCTATCAGAAGAACAAGCAACATGAAGGCAGAGAATAAAGCATGGTGTGAAGATTTGATTAATTTCATCAAAATCTTCAAGTGGGAGATTGTGAGAAAAGAAGTCCCACATCGATGGAAACTTACTTTGGGGCTTACTTTTAATGTTATAAAAGGAGTCTAGTGTTTCCTTAGGAAATCATCCCAAAGTCTCTCCCATCTTATTCCTTTTGTTTTATTTTTTTTGAGAGAAGAATTAAGAGAGAATATTAGTTTCTCCTTGTATTAGTTTTTTCTATTTTCAAGAGATGGGTTGTCATTGTTTTCTTGATTATTTAAGACAAAGAAAACTAATGCATTGTTGGAAAAAGAAAAGGAAAGTTTTCTTTGACTCATAAAAGTTACTGAATCTGTGCGTCGTGTTTGCACATGAAAATGAAATATTTGTGAGTTAGAATCTGGATGCATATTGAAGGTTTTATGCAATCATGTATATCAGTTCTATGCATACAAAATTCACCGATAGTTTCTCTTATTCATTGTAAAGAACTGAGTGTGATATTACTGGTTTAAGATGGCTGGGTCAACCAAGTTTCTTCAGAAATCAGAGAAGTTTTCTGAAAATAAAAAGAAAGAATTAGACTGGGCACACTTTTCGTCAAGTTTTTAGTCGTTTCCAATAATACACCGTCACTGCCTTGGATGTTTCGTTTAAAGTTCTAACCAATGCATGGTGCTGCTCTGATATAGGGCTATGAACCCTAATTAATATTTTTTCTGCTCAGATCATTTATTGTTTCCATTGAATAACTAAAAAGATTGAACTGTATCGTGTGTAATAAAGACAGAAGAAAGGTTAGACGTCAGTACTTGTTTAAAGTGTTGGATTCCTAGATTTTTTATTTCACTTAAATAATTTTATTCATTTTTTTTCAACAGTATATATTGTGTCAATTGTTTCCACATATACATGTAATATTAATCATAACGAAAGTTGTTTGTTTAACTCTCCCACAATAAGTAACACATTAGTAAAATAAAAAAACAGAGTATAAAAGAAAATATCATTAACTTAAACATATATGTTGAGATTATAAAAAAGCACACCAGAAATTTAATAAAAGAATACATAAAAGTCATAGAATCACTCCATATTTAACATGATTTAGTTGCTTTTTCGTATTCTCTCAACTGATATAACTTTTTATCTCATTACATCTTTGAAATGAAACGAAAAACAACTTATATGACTTTTTTTCCTGTGTCTAAATTGAGTTCAGATTCTCTACTGATTTTTTTTGTGCTGTTCTTTATTGAACATTAAAAATACTCTGTATTGGTATTTTAAATATCTTTTTAATATATTTTAAAACATCAAAATTAGTGATAATCAGTGTATTATGAAAACACAGTAGAGGAACATCACAAAAGAACCCAACAAAGAATCCAAATTCGTCTATCTAAATCACACATAACTTGTTGTCGCTAAATATTCATAGATAAATGTCTTGACACCTCAAAAGCCTTAAAATTGTACATTATTGCCATCTTCAATCTTAATGAAATCAACTTGTCTTCGCAGAGAGCCTTTGATCAACAACTTGTCTGAAGATCTAAAGGCCACTTTGAATTCAAACGTCTGCGTTTTGGTTTTCTTCCTTCCTGGTATTTGGATTTCCCATCCACCCAAAAATAATTCCATTAAACCAGTTAAAAATTAACAAAAAATAAAAAGGTTTTGGATGGAAAAGCAAAACAAAAAATAATATAATATTCTCTTAAATTCAAATTATTTACAGCTGTAAAGTATTATTACAAGTTATTGCTAATAGTAAAAATAAAAATAGAAAGTGTAACCTCAAAAATGTCAAAATGTGACTGTATGATAATAAATTTTCAATTTAAATCACCGAGAAAATAATGAAAGTTTCTCATTTTTTCACATGAAATCTCTCGAGACATAAAGAACAAAATTGGTCTGTAATATTGTTCTATTTTGTTTTGTTATTATTAGTAGGATTTACTGATAAGCAAATATCATTAACAAACAAAATTGGTCTGTTGCATGCTGTCAAACACAGATAAATCATGAGCAGCATTGTGTTGCAGTAATTTTGAGATGCTAACCTCGTATATTGTAATGTCTGTCCTGTGAAAGATGAAATAGTGCATTTGATTAACAACATCATCCATTCATTTTTCTTTGCCTTCAGATAACATACTTGTTGCATTTGTTGGATCTCTTTCTTACCTGGTTGCAAAAATACATTGTTTAGAAGATGGAATAATAGGAACTATTAGTTGTGAATAATGATGTTAATTTACTTGATTTTATGAGGTGAATAAATAAAATGTTTGGTTAATGTAGTTAGATATATATCTTGAAAGAAGTTGTTAAAGATAAACATAATAATGCTTACTGTTAAATAAAAAAAGAAACTTTAAGTGGCTATAATATGTAAAAATATATCGAGAAACATTAAAAAAAAGATAAAATGTAGATGTTTAACCTTTTTATAAACAATAATCTGACATAAAATATGAAAATCTATTGCATTAAAAAACTTACAACGAGAACTTCCGGTGACAGCAAATATATGAGAATGGAGAAGAAAGGGAGCACCGAGAGTGTAAGGTTTCAGCGATTTAGGTTAGATTTATATAGCCGAATACGAGGGTCCACCGTCTCAGTTACTCGTGGTCGTAAAAGAGTTGTAAAATTACTTAATTATCTTTTATTAAACAAGACCAGTAATTCAATTTTTTAAAGCATGACTTCACTTAAAAACCGTCATAAAAGTTCTTATATGTAATATTTTAAAGAGTGAATTCATATCCATAATTTTGAAATGTAATTGATCTGTATTGATAAGAAAACATTTGTGCACAATCGTTCAACATGGTGAATGAAGAACGTGAAAAAAGTTTACTTACTAAAAAAATATTATCACATTAATCAAATAGAAGTTTCATAATAAATTTAAAATTATTGATATTAAAGTATATGCAGTACGATGATAAGACATGAATAATTTGATGATGAGATATTTCATTTAATTAAAACAATCTGATAAAGGATTAAAGGACGAGCATTTTCCTATACACAATTTATTTGTTTTCACTTCATTCATCGATATCAGGGTTAATTTATATATAAACTGTACTTAATATATAGAATTTTTGATGTGCTTTTCTGATACCTTCTTTCAAACAAGACAAAATTGGCATGGAACAAAAGTATCAGTGCATTGCTGTCCCGGACACTGTCTTTTTGAAATAATTAACAAAAATGAATTGTCCTTTCCTAACGTGAATGACAGAAACTGATTCAGGGTTTTTGGATACAAATGGCAGCCATGCAATATTTATACTCAAACTTACTGCTGTGTAAAAAATATAAGTTAAAAAATACAACAGCTGTAAATAATTTGAATTTAAAGGAAATTAACTTAAAATATATACCACTGTTATTTCTTTGTTTTTATTTTTATCAAAAACTTTTATTTTACTTTTTAACTGGTTTAATGCAATTATTTCTTGGTGGATGGGAATCTCAAATGCCAACAAAGCAGAAAAACCTAATTAGTCTTAGAGCATCGTAAACGCACATTGCAATTCAACGCAGTGTAGAACATTATTTTCTGGATAGTGGGAAAGAAACATTTATTTGGCTAAATTGATAATTTTTTTATTGAGAAATTTTATTATTTATTTTATACTAATTTTATGATGCATACTCTACAGAAGTATGATAGTTAAATAATGATAGAAATTTTACAACAGCATCATAATTGAGCAAGTTGGCCTCAAATTCGGTTATATAAATCTTAACATAAAACCCTAAAAACTCACACTCTTGCTCGCACTTCCTTTTTCATTCTCATGCTTTGCGCCGCCGGAAGCTCGTTTCTGAAATCCTAAGTTTTCACATAATAGGTTCCATATTTGATCTCAAATTATCGTGTGTAAAGTGTAAGCATAAACTAGAATATGATCCTATTATAGATTTTAATAATCAATTATAAGCAATATTCTATATTGATAATCATGTTGTAAAAAGTAAATGCAAGCGTCCCTGAATTGGTCATAACAATAATATTAGAGCACTAATGATACAGTGAATTTCCTTTGTAGAGCAGCACCTTTATTTCCCTTTGGTTTTCTCTCTTGATGGGGATAGGGAGAAAGGAACAGGAAAAGTACGTTATGACTCACTCTGTGTGCTCTCAGAAGGGGGACCACGACCATTTATAAACTGAATTACTTAAGTTTTAGTATTTCTAATTTGGCCCCTCATCAAATTAGAAATTACAAAATGATCTCTACACAATATTTATTTTCATGACATATACCTTTAACCAAATCTTTAATTTAGTCAGATCACTTTATTATTTGGCTTTATAAATAATGGCTGTAACACATTTAATTATGTATCATATATATGCATGACCCAAAATTACTAACAATCTTCCACTGGTCACAAATATATATGTCATTACAACCTTATAAATGTGTTAGACTTTATGAGTTCAAAATTGCCATTATACTACTCGAGCATAGTCCAAAAGTCTCGTCCATTAATTGTATCAATATGTATAACCAAACCAGTTTTTCATTGCATCAATCGCAACTAAAACCAACAATGATCACTAATTCTGACACAACCAAATGACATGGATTCATCATGAAATGTGTAGCTTGAAAAATTATGTGAAGGTGATCTGTATACACACATCTATTTTCAACTGGTCCAAACTTTAACTTAATGAGATCGATATAAAAACTTAATGTACAAAGTGTAAAATTAAAACCACATATATAAATAACCAAATATGTATGAAAGTTCAATGTATGCATACAAGAAATTAAACATAGAACATAAAATATATGAAAATGACTATCTCTCCCTAAACCTCATATTCCTCAAACTGTAAAACACCCATGTGAGCAACATGTTAGAATTATGGTGCTTGATTTAGTCCCACATCGCTTAAAATAGTGAGATGTGGTTCTCTATTTTACTATATAAGAGACTCTGTGTAAAGCTTTAAGATACACCAAAAATACAAATACTTCCTAGTGTAGTCGTGGACGTAGGCATACACATTGTAGCCGAACCACGTTAAATTCTCTGTGTCTATTTTTCTCTCCTTTATTCTTTCCTTTATTGCCTTGTTCCTAACAATTGGTATCAAGAGCCATTTTTCTTAGTATGCTCTGTGGTTGCAGCATTGTCTGATCTTCCACATCAGAAAAGATTTGGTTTCTATTTTTTTCTTCTTGGGGATCTCAGTTTAGAGAAGTAGTAGGAGCTTTGGTCAAAGGCAGCAGAAGCTTTGGTCAAAGGCAGCATGAGCTTTGGTCAAAGGCAGCAGGAGCTTTGGTCAAAGGCAGCAGGAGCTTTGGTCAAAAGCCGCAGCAGGAGCTTTGGTCAAAAGCCGCTGCAGGAGCTTTGGTCAAAAGCGGCAGGAGCTTTCGTCAAAGCAGCAAGAGCAATGGCATTGGAAGAAGGGAAGGTGAGGATTGAGAAGTTTGATGGCAGTGACTTCGGGTTCTGGAAGATGCAAATAGAGGACTACCTGTATCAGAAGAAGTTGTATCTACCCTTAACAGGGCAGAAGCCAACTGACATGGAGCAGGCGGAATGGGATTTGTTAGATCGGCAGACACTCGGTGTGATCCGATTGACATTAGCCAAGAATGTTGCGTTCAACATCATGAACGAGAACACAACCGTAGATTTGATGAAGGCATTGTCAAATATGTATGAGAAGCCATCTGCAGCCAATAAAGTGTATTTGATTCGCAGACTAGTCAACCTAAAAATGGGTGAAGGTAACTCGATTACTAATCATATTAGTGAATTCAATACAATTATTGCGCAGTTGACATCAGTGCAGATAACATTTGATGATGAGGTGAAAGCATTAATTTTATTATCATCTCTTCCGGAAAGTTGGAGTGCAACTGTTACTGCAGTTAGTAATTCTGCAAGTAATAGTAAGTTGAAGCTTGATAACATCCGTGACTTGATCTTAAGCGAAGATGTTCGCAGGAAAAGTTCAGGGGAATCTTCCAGTTCTAGTTCCGGTTCAGCATTGAGTACTGAAACTAGAGGAAGAAGTAGCCAGAAAGGTCGTAATCAAGGCCGAGGCAGATCAAAGTCTAGAGAGAAATCAAAACCAAAATTCCGGAATGATATCACTTGTTGGAATTGTCAGAAAAGGGGTCACTTTACAAATCAATGTAGGGCTCCAAGGAAGAACAACAACAAGAGGCAAGATAGTGATCAATCAGCAAATGCAGCAACGGATGAAATTGAAGATGCACTATTATGTAGTCTAGATTGTTCTATTGATTCATGGATTATGGACTCAGGTGCGTCATTTCATACTACACCTTCTTTAGAACTATTATCTAACTATGTTCCAGGAAATTTTGGGAAGGTCTACCTTGCAGATGGGAAATCTCTTGATATTATAGGAAGAGATGATATCAATATCAGAACCTCTAATGGAAGTGTGTGGACTTTGAAGAATGTCAGACATATTCCAGCCTTAAAGAGAAACTTAATATCTATAGGGCAGTTGGATGATGAGGGGCATTACACCACCTTTGGAGATGGACATTGGAAAGTAATGAAAGGTAATCTTGTTGTTGCTCGTGGGAAGAAGCAAGGATCTCTTTACATGATTGCAGATGAGGATATGATATCAGTTGCAGAAGTTGGCAACAGTTCCTCTTTGTGGCATCAGAGACTTGGGCATATGAGTGAGAAAGGAATGAAGCTCATGGTCTCTAAAGGTAAAATACCTAACTTGAAGCATGTTGACGTTGGACCTTGCGAACATTGTATCTTTGGAAAGCAGAAAAAGGTTAGCTTCTCCAAAACAAGTAAGTCGTCTAAAGTTGAAAGACTAGCACTAGTGCATACAGATGTTTGGGGGCCAGCTCCAGTGAAATCTCTTGGAGGTTCACAGTATTACGTAACCTTCATTGATGACTCTACAAGAAAGGTATGGGTTTATTTTCTTAAAAATAAATCTGATGTGTTTTCTGTGTTTAAAAGGTGGAAACAGGAGGTTGAGACTCAAACAGGTTTAAAGATTAAATGTTTGAAGTCTGATAATGGTGGAGAATATGACAGTAATCAATTCAAGGAGTTTTGTTCAGAGAATGAGATCAGAATGATCAAGACGATTCCAGGAACACCAGAACAAAACGGTGTGGCAGAAAGAATGAACAGAACCTTGAATGAGAGAGCAAGATGTATGAGAATCCAGTCAGGATTACCCAAGGTATTTTGGGCAGATGCAATAAGCACAGCAGCCTATCTCATAAACAGAGGACCATCAGTTCCTTTAGGCTATCAGTTACCTGAAGAAGTATGGTCTGGAAATGAGGTAAACCTTTCACATCTGAAAGTTTTTGGTTGTGCTTCATATATTTTGTTGAACTCTAATAGTAGAGATAAATTGGACCCTAAGGCAAAGCGATGCTATTTCATTGGCTATGGATCTGACATGTATGGCTACAGGTTTTGGGATGACCAAAACAAGAAAATTATCAGAAGTAGAAATGTTACTTTTAATGAAAACATGTTCTATAAGGACAGGACTGCAGAATTTGCAAATGCAAATAAAAAGCCAGAGCAGGTATCATTAGAAGAAGTTTCAAAAAGTGATGTAGCCATCAGAAGGCAGAATACAGATGTAGAGCCTGAGTCAGAGCCCGAGTCAGAGTTTGGGTCAGAACCTGAACAGATAGTAGAGTCAGTAACTTCTGAATTACCGACTAGAAGGTCTAGCAGAACCATTGTAGCACCACAAAGGTACTCCCCTTCATTGCATTACTTGTTGTTGACTGATGCTGGTGAGCCAGAGCATTTTGCTGAGGCTATGCAGGGAGGTGAATCTATTAAGTGGGAGCTAGCAATGGAAGATGAGATAAAGTCTCTTCAGAAGAATAAGACATGGTCTTTAACCAAGCTTCCAGAAGGAAAGAAGGTTTTGCAAAACAGGTGGGTCTATCGGTTAAAAGAAGAAACAGATGGCAGCAAACGATATAAGGCCAGACTCGTAGTGAAAGGGTTCCAACAGAGACAAGGAATTGACTTCACAGAAATTTTCTCTCCTGTTGTCAAGATGACTACCATCAGAGTTATCTTGAGTATAGTAGCTGCAGAAAATCTTCATTTGGAGCAGTTAGATGTGAAAACTGCATTCCTACATGGAGATCTTGAGGAAGAAATCTTTATGGCACAACCAAAAGGTTTTGAAGTACAAGGCAAAGAGAATCTTGTATGCAAGCTTCATAAAAGTTTGTATGGGTTGAAACAAGCACCGCGACAATGGTATAAGAAGTTTAATGAGTTTATGAGAAACTCAGAATTTCACAGATGTGAAGAAGATCATTGTTGTTATGTGAAGAAATATATTGATAGTTATATCATTCTTGCCTTGTATGTTGATGACATGTTGATTGCTGGTGCTAATATGGCAGAAATTGACAGGTTGAAGAAACAATTGTCAGAAAATTTTGAAATGAAGGATCTTGGTCCAGCCAAGCAAATTCTTGGTATGAGAATTTCCAGGGATAGATCTAAAGGTATTCTAAATTTATCTCAGGAAAAATATATTGAAAAATTGCTTAGCAGGTTCAATGTTGGAAATGCTAAAACCAAGAATACACCTTTGGGAACTCACTTAAAGTTCTCAAAAAGGCAATCTTCTCAGACAGAGGAAGAAGAAAATCACATGTCTAAAGTGCCATATGCATCTGCAGTAGGGAGCTTGATGTATGCTATGGTTTGCACCAGACCTGATATAGCACATGCAGTGGGAGTTGTGAGCAGGTTTCTATCCAATCCCGGAAAGGAGCATTGGGAAGGCGTGAAGTGGATATTGAGATATTTGAAGGGCACTTCAAAGATGCATTTGTCCTTTAAAAGAAGTAATCTCACTTTACAGGGGTTTTCTGATGCAGATTTGGGAGGTGATTTAGATGGTAGAAAGAGCACAACAGGTTATATTTTTACGTTGGGTGGCACAGCTATTAGTTGGAAGTCCAAACTTCAAGGAAGAGTCTCCCTTTCAACCACTGAAGCTGAATATATAGCTATCTCAGAAACAGCAAAAGAGATGATATGGTTGAAGAATCTTCTAAAAGAATTAGGAAAAGGGCAAGATGAACCTTCATTGTTCAGTGACAGTCAAAGTGCCATTTGTCTTGCTAAAAATCCAATTCTTCACTCCAGATGCAAACACATTGAATTGAAGTATCATTTTATCAGAAACTTGATAAATGATGGAGATTTGATTTTGTTGAAGATTCCAGGTGCAGAGAATCCAGCTGATATGTTAACCAAGACTGTCACAACAACTAAGTTGAGGCTTTGCATTGCCTCAACTGGCCTTCGAGAAGATTGATGATGAAGGCACTACACTAGGTGGTAATGTAAATCAAACCCCATGGGAGAATTGTTAGAATTATGGTGCTTGATTTAGTCCCACATCGCTTAGAATAGTGAGATGTGGTTCTCTATTTTACTATATAAGAGACTCTGTGTAAAGCTTTAAAATACACCAAAAATACAAATACTTTCTAGTGTAGTCGTGGACGTAGACATACACATTGTAGCCGAACCACGTTAAATTCTCTGTGTCTATTTTTCTCTCCTTTATTCTTTCCTTTATTGCCTTGTTCCTAACACAACATGCTCATGAAAGACCTTGGGTGGAAGTCCTTTAGTTAGAGGATCTGCAATCATGGAATTTGTCCCTAAATGTTCTATGAAAATCTGTCCACTCTGTACTCTTTCTTTAACAACTAGGAACTTAAAGTCGATGTGCTTCGACTTAGTCGAGCTCCTATTGTTGTTGGAATACAATACAACTGATTTATTGTCACAAGTGGTCTTTCAATGCCTTCCACAATTTTCAGCTCTGTGACAAAATTTCTCAGTCATATCTCGTGATTAGATGCCTTATAGCATACTACAAATTCTGCTGCTGGTGGATGAAGCTGTAAGAGTTTGCTTGACACTGCGCCAAGAAACCGCACCACCTGCCAACATAAAAATATAACCTGAAATAGATTTCAAAATTTGATTATTTATATGTTTCAAAATCAAATATATTTATTTTATATATTAAACAACCAAAAAATATATAAAATAAATAAAATTATTTATATTTCAAAAATATAAATCCTTATGTTCAA